>NC_043749.1:33895509-34145509 GCF_902148845.1 Salarias fasciatus
TCGCCTATCATCTGCTTGCATGGGTAAAAAAAAAAATGTTCCAAGGCTCCAACATTTGTTTAAAATGAGAAACCATCATGTGGAAATCTGGCATTCAGACTAAACGCTGGCTGGATTCAGACACGACCAGCATGAGAATGGGCCAAAACTCACCAGGCAAATAGCGACTAATGATGAAATGATGATGATAACTGATATCTGATAAGATACTGACTGTGTGAACATGGTTTTATAAAATCTGATCTGCTGCTGGCTCAGAGAAAAGGACAGCGGGCTCCTTAAATCTGCCATTAACAGGGAAAACACGTCAATGATGACTAAGATGACTAAAGTACAGGATTTAGTAATATAGTTAAAAAGGGAGCAAAGTGTATCAGAATTCAGTCAGAATTTTGGTTTATTACAAAGGATTCGATCAGAGTAACAAGATAAGTAATCTCCACTGAGAACAATTCAAGTTGCTTTTCACTCATTTGTGTTTCTGTGATCGTTGTACCAGGTTTCTAATGAGGACCTTTCCTTCCTTTGATCCCTCCATGTGACTCATGTCTGGTTTGAGGCGATGATCCGAGTCAAGATGCTTCCAGAGGTCGAGGATACGTAAGCGTCCAGGTGTTGCAGCGGTTTATACTGTATGCACGGCAGAGGTCATGATGGAAACCACATGCGCCGTGCACATGCAGGACGGCGCTCTGGAGAGCCCCACCCCCCCAGCTGATCTGGATGGTACGGGATCAGAGCCAGGACTGAGCGGAACGCTGCCCCTCCAGAGCCGGAGCGAGGACAGGCTCCTTCTGGCCGCCGGGCCCCGACCGGCGCTTCCCCTGCTGGGGCGCCGGCGGCTCGAGGTCACAGCCACTCGCCGGATTGGACGGGCAGCTCAGGGTCGCCGTGGCCATTAGCGGCTGCCGGGCACGGCCTCATTGACATGCATGGAAGATTGATGAGAACCCCAGGTGGCGGCGGCGGCAGCGTCCCCGACCACCACGCCGCCGTCGGCTCATTACAGACACAGTCAGCGCCTGACGGCGATCAGAACGCCACGGAGAGGGCAGCAGGTGCCTCGGCTGCTGCGGATCACAGATCCACTCTGATCCTACAGGAACACACACTCTGCCTCACCCAGACGTCCGGCCTGGATCCTCTGGCGACACGACCCTGATCCAGTCTGACATGAGAACCAAGCAGCTGCTTACGTTCTGTCACTGAGGAGGAAATTAGGGCCATCAATGTAAAGTTCACCCAAATAACTGTAAAATCACGCAGCTTAACGCTAAGTCATAACTTCTGGCTGAACCTCCTCAATTACCAGAGTCTAATAATCGCTGGAATGCAGAGAAAACGAGATGAAGTGTCGGGCAGCAGCTGTCAGTGTTACTATAAACAGAGAAGTCCTGAACACTGATCCTCTTTCACTCATGGCTTCTACTGGAACATCACTCACAATTTCACCATTTTGTTGATTTTTACAGATGAAAAAGATCCAGAACTCCTCACACTCAGCTTGTTTTCTCAAACATCCTTTCCTCTGGTCCTCATATTTTTTTTAATTTTAAAAACAATCGTCTGTGTTAATTATTGAGCGAGTTGTGGACAGATATATATGGAGCCCCTGAACACACCGCCGCCTGAAAGAGAATACCTGGATCACATTACAGACCGACGCTGAATTATTTACAGCCACGAGCTGACAACATTCTGCAGATGTGCCATCCTCCACATGCTGAGGAACGAAAGAGACCAGGTCTGATCTGTCCAATCAGGACAGAGAGGCGACAATGTGTTTTACTGAGGAAACCTCGACAACCCTGAGCCCGACGCAGGAACAGGAGAAAAGCCAGGTTTACACTTGCACGACTTTTTGCCACGACGTTGTCGTGGCAAGGCGTGGCAATCTGGAGTCACGGACCGGCAGGCTCCCGCACTGTTCACGACCAGTTCATGAATAGTTCATGAATGCGCCCGTCAGTGTCGCGAACTGGCACGACGCATTCACGACCCATTCACGCATAGTTTGCGAGCTTCCCGCATTGGCACAACGTGGTTGCGTGCGCAATTACGCACGTCATATAAAAAGGGGGCTTCCCCAACCCCGGGTCATTGTTGGATTTGCTGTGGAACAGACGACATGCTGAACGCCAGAGACGCCGTCACTGCGGGGAAGAGAAGGTCCTGTACCTGCAGCTGCTCTGTGTTGAAGAGCAGCAGAACAGGCGCTGCCGAGGGCCCCGAGCTGGAGGGGGCCCCGACGGACGGCTGACATCAGTCAGTTTCAATGACAAATTAAAGGCGCTACACTTGATGCTGCAACGACAGTGTGTCGAAAATCCCCCGCATGGGGCCCTGTTCCGGGTCCTCGCCGGTGGCCACGACTGGTAGCATCCTCCCGCATCGTCCCGACGCGTTCACGGACAGGTGGTGCTTGGTTCACGGCCCGTTCGCGATATTTTGTCGTGACCAAAATTTTGAACATTTCAAAATTCTCGTCCTGACATGGCACGCAGTCACGACGGGTTTACGCACACTTCACGCCACTTTACGAGTGGTTTGCGACTCGTTTTGTGCCAATGCGTGCCACAGAATCGTTCAAGTGTAAACCTAGCTAAAGAGTGTGAGGCCAGTGAAGACCTAATGATAGCGTCTTTCAGCTCTGAATCGGACTCACCCTCACCATACACTCCTCGCAGGACTCCTCCGGGACGCAGCGACACGCTCCTGAATGCTCCTCGCTGTTCGATCTGCAGGGATCCAGCGCCTCAGCGTGAAGCCAGGTCCTCCTTCACACGGCTCCCAGACGCCTCTGTGGGTCAGTGGGACGGCCCTCGCTGCTCCAGTCCTCCCAGGTCCTCCCCAGTCCTCCCCAGTCCTCCACTCTCCCTCGGTTCAGTAGCTAACACCCTCCTGCGGCGCCCAGCTGGAGCAGATCAGGTTTCCTCAGCCTCTACTGTTTCGCTGTTAGAGCTGTGCCAGCCTCTCCTGGACGCCCTCGGTCTTTAAAGGGACCTTAAGGTTGGAGGCGCTCTCCTGACAGCAGGAAGTGTGTGTGGTGATCCCGTCACACACAGCAGTGGAGTGTTTCAGCTGGGAGTGCAGTGCGACCGAAGGGTCAAGCTGTCAGGACGGTCATAACCAGGAAAAGGGACCGGCTCGGTAAAACGGCGTGAGACCAGCGACACTTTCCACAGAAATAGCAGAACCGCTGAATGGTAAATGTTCTACACTGATATAGTGCTTTCCACGCTGCTGCAGCAGAGAAATCATGTTTAATATTACCTTCTTTAATTTGAAGAACATAAAAAGTTCAGAAGAGCTTTCCACACATCACACAGCCATAAAACTGCATCTCTCCATCTTTACGTCCGTCTGAAATACTGAACCTGTTAGTTTGGCTCGAGTGAGTTTGTATGTTTGGAGCTACTGAGGACGAACAACTTAAAAAAACAGTATTAGCTAGAAAGAAGAAGGAGATTGTGTGGCGTTCTTGTCAGTGTGTTCATGGATGATTTTCATAAAAATTCAAAGCTGTATTTTAGTTAAACACTGAGTGTCGACATTGTCTCCTGCAGCCATAAATAAATGAATCATGACTCTAATCTGTGGATACAGTCAAACCCAGAGTAAGTCAGCCATTTAAAAATATCGGAGTGTGTGTCTGTGTGTGTGTGAGTCAGTGTGGAGTCATCTCCAGCAGGTCGGGGACTCCGGGAGCGAGAAAAACCCTGGAACTGAGGCAGAAAATGTCTGGAAAATGTCTGGAAAATGTCCAGCTAACACGAGGCCACGTGCACGCTCCCGTGCACGCTCCCAAGCAGACAGAGCAGGAGGCCAGGAACCCCATCAGAGGTTCTCATGTGGAGAACGATGAGGAAGCCCTGCAGCCCGGGACTCCGGGCGGGGCAGATGGTGCACGGTGCTGGGCTCCTGCTGACTCAGGCTGCTGCCGCACCGGCCACTAATGTCAGCCCTGCTGTGGTGGAATCGGTGTGTGGAGCCATTAATGCTTCCCCTGGTCGCCCTGCAGCCTCCCTGGAGGCCCGGAGCGAAGCTTCTCCGTGACACAGAGCCGAGACGCCACATGGAAATGACACGGCTGCTAAATCATCTGCCGGAGGCCGAGAGGACGGGATCACTACTCTTTCATTTAGATTCCCCCAAAACACCAGAGAACGATGGGAAAACGCTTCAAGTTGTTCTAAATAACCGAGACCCAGCGTGGGAAGAGAAAAACACTTGAGATCTTTCCACTAGAAAACTACAACAGCGGCGAACAGAGGGCGAAGCGACGGACGTGTCCTGCGTCGGGGGTCAAAGCGGGGTCGCAGGCTGGGAAGGTGAGGAAGCCCTCCACGCTTCAAGTCGTTCATCAAATAATAATGCCAAACATCTGCTGGATTGGAGGCAGGAGCTTTTTCCTGAATGACGTATTCTTGTGCTGGAGTGTGACTGAAACAAGCTGCCTCAGATATTTCTGACTGTTCCCCAGACCGGCTGAAGATTAAACACAGATTAAAGATGTTACAGCCACAATTCTACAATTCTGCAATTCTGCAATTTCATTTAGCAGACGCTTTTGTCCAAAGCGACGTACAACACAAGCAAGAATACAGACATAAGAAAGAAACCATTAGTAAATGCTTCAATTGCTTCAAGGGCGATTGGTCGAGGGACAATCACAAACCACTGAAACAACTGGGATCGTCTTTCCAGAGGAAGAACGGCCTTAATGTGAAAAGTTAACCTGACAGCATGAGGAGATCTGCAGGCGTTTCCAGAGTGAACGAGTGAATGGGTGAATGAGTGAGTGTTCCCGCCCTACCTGATGGTCCGCACCGAGATGCAGTACTTCCACATTAGGTTCCACATGTTCCGGGCATCATGAGGCTAGAAGCTCCACATCTGGACTCACTTCCTCCTCCAGCCTCGTCCGGAGCAGCGGAGTGTGTGAGGAAGCGGCGACACTCTCCTACCAGCATGCACCACGCCACTCCTCCCGCTCCTCCTCACTGGACCACAAAGCCTGTCCTCGCCTTTCGCCTGATTCGGAGGAAAAATGACTAATTCTCCCTCCTGGAGGTCGGATTACTTCAGTCGCTCTTCCCTTCAGCGTTCCCCCCCCCCCCCCCCCCCCCCCCCCCCCCTGTTTTTTTCCTTCCCTAACTTCTGCCTTGTGTAAAAGTCGACACATGAAGCAGTTCTCGTTTCAGGGGAGCAGAGAGCCGACGTATCCAGCATTACCAAGTAAGGCCAGCTGCTGAGTCGTCCAGACACGGAGTGAAATCCCTCCTTTGCTTCAGTGTGTAACCCAAGTGTGTGTTCACATTCCTCCAGCCCCCCCGCCCCCCCACCCCGGCAGCCTCCTGACCTAAACCATCCCTGCAGATCTCTCTGGGTATTGTTGAGTCTCGGTACCTGAGCGGAGGGCTGCTGAATGAGGGCAGTGGGTTCTGGGACACAGCCGGAGTGTGTGGTGTGTGTGTGTGTGTGTGTGCCGGATACGTCACGTACCAACCAGCCTCAAGCAGAGCGGAGGAGAATAAAACCCGCCAGGCGAAGGATTGCAGTCAGAGCGCTGAGTCAGCAGAGAGGAATGTAAAACAGCTCGGTGAAGTCCGGAGACATAAAATATGGAATGTGTGGAAAATCTGCTGGCTGCAGGATGAAAAGCTGTGGAACGACAGCAAACCTCCGACCCGAGAGGCACACCAAGGCTGCTCCATCAAGCTGCTGACTGTTGGCACCGTGCAGACGCTCTGGACTTCTTCTTTCACTTCAGGTAAGATCTTGTGAGGCAGCATGTTGACTGAGTGTGACGGTATGTCAAGGAAAGGAACACAAATACCTCCTCACGTCATGGACGGACATGTGACTTCAGTCCCGCTACACAGAACATTTACACTGGCCTTGATTTAATTCATGCTGTGTTCTTCATGGGGTGGAAACCTGAAGCAGTGATCAAAACCAGCACCAAACGACGGGTTTTATGTTGCACCAGTACAATTTCCCACCAACATCTTAGTAACTTTAGTGACTACGTTTACGCTGCAACAAGTCCGGCCCCAGGTTGTGTTTGTTAGCTGGGGACACATTTAAGAGGATGCAGCTGAACCTCGATGTTGAGTGGCGTCAAGCGCACTTCCAAATGTCCCAAGCAACTCCAGCTCCATGAACAGGACACGCCGACACGCAGTAATGCAAATCCTTCAGGCGGGCATGTGAGACGTTTGCCTTTGTTATTCTAGACCTTTGAGAATAGCGGAGTATTTTCGCTGCCTGGTGGCCTTCCTCGCAGCAGCTGCCCAGCATTTCTCTGTCTGCATGTCAGCGCCTGACCCCGGCTCTCACGCCACAGGAAGCGGCAGATCCCGCCTCTGAAGTGTCAGGGCGAACCGAGCGCTGCCCGCCGGATTCCAACACGGTGACCAAACGCCAGCAGACCTAATTAATACACAACACTAACAATACCAGCTCATCAACACAGGGAAGCGTCGGTGGCCGCGGGCGGCGGGGCCGGGATTCCTCCCGGGCCGCGACGCCGCGGTCACGCGGCAGATTGATTCGACGGGGCTTCAGACTTTGATGTTTCCATTTCACGCAACCAAGAAAACCACGGATGTCAAACTGTCCGCTATCGGCGGTGAACGAGCCGCTGGAGCGTCAGCTGTGAGACGTTCTAACACCGGCTGACAAAACACGAGCGTGTGAAGACTTTCGCCAGTCTGTGGTGACCCCGCGACCCATCCACCCCGCTGCAGGGTTTACTGGTGAGCAGCGGCGGTCTGGACGTAGACTTTTTATTTTAGACTAATATCGTCTTTCTGTTCTACCGACACTCAGACCCAGCTTACACGGCGTTTCAAGTGACAATGTGTGTTACTGTTTCAGAAAAGTTTGGCGTTTACAACAGTTTTCATGTTGGGCCACTAGTAGGTGCTGTTGGTTGGTTTTAGCAATGAAACTGACTAACCTTAACCAACCCATCGATGGTAAAATTACAAAGACAGGAGTGTGGATTCATCATTTACTGAGGTCTGGCAACACCATGAATCCAACAAACAGCTGCTTTCACGTGGTTCGACTCCACCATGACCACAGGCTGGGGAAACAGCTTATCTCTGAGTCGGAGCGAGAAGAGAAAGACAGACCGCTGCTCAGAAAGTTTCTGAACACATAGATATACTGTCCCCCAGAGGTGGATTTGTTAAAAACGAAGATCTTTTCAGTTTTTACAAGACACTGAGCCTGAAGAAGCCGCTGGGAGCCCTGGAAGATCCTGATAATGCACAGCTGGAAATACAACAACATGTACAAGATTGAATACATTAAGAAGACCGTGGCGTTTCCACAATCTGTCAGCGCCTGAGTCTCCATTCAAAATTCCACTTTACTCCAAACATATAAAAGACATTGATGAAGCACTCTCTTGAAAAATGCATTCTAATAAAGGACAAAGTATACAAAAAAAAGATAACCTGAACCCAGTCAATAAAGCAAACACCGTCACTGGAAACAACAACAACAACAACAACAAAAGTAGCAACACAGTGAGAAGAGAAGACGCAGACTCCTGTGTTTGTCTCTTGAATCAATAAATCAGGGTTGTTCATTAGCAGCTCCTCACTGCGCTCAGGCCCTGCTGCAGTACGTCCTGCAGCTCGCCGTGCAGCGGACTTCTCCACGGACGAGAAACCAAATTAAGGTCAGCGCCATTATTTGGGTGAGTCACTGAATCCTGAGAGCCTCTGGAGATTTATTGGCGATTCATCTGCATTTGTAAAGACTTTGGTGCGGCTCCACAGGGATCAGTGTGAGAACAACCAGGGACCTGCTTCACACTATTAGAAAGCCGTTTGATGTTCCCGAATTCAGCCGAGACCGCTCCCTCGAGTCCACAACGACTGCTGAATATTAAAGGCCGCGCTCTGTCTGTTAACCGCAGATAAAAACACTGTAATCAGATGAATCCTTGAGGAAGAAGGCCAGAGCCTCGGCCTCGGTGCCAGCGAGCTGAGATGCACAAAAGAGACACTTTTATGTGCAATTACGCTGTGGGGAGTTAGTGGCGGTGTTCGGCGGGGTCGGGTCAGGCCCGCCCGGCAGGAATCAGGTGTGGATGGAGTGTGAGGCGCTGATGAACTGCTCTGTTTGGACAGTTTGATGTGGACCACTGACCCACGGCGATGGAGCAGGTCAGCGCTCCGTCCAGCAGTTCCTCACCTGGTTGCTTTAACTTGAGCGGAGTGTGTGGAGCAATCACTGGCTCTTCTCAAAGCCCATCAGGGCCGCAGACGCTCCTGTCAGCCACGGCTATTAACTGGCAGGGAAATCCATTAGCAGACAGCCGCGGAGGGTCAGAGCACGACTGCCGTCCAGATGAACACACACCATGTAAACGCCGTGAAAACACCGCTATAATCAACACCGACTCTTGCTGCTGCTTGAGCTGAGCCCACTGACCATTTTCTTAAAGCTGCTCTCAATCTACCGCGAGCACCAAAAGGCACTGGATGCCCAGTCGTGAGCTCATGATCAAGTTTTATTGAGCACACACGTTAAAGGATCGATTGGATTTCCATTTGTTTGATTTGGTTGAAATACACTCTTTGTCAAGGCCAAGCCGATGTTTCAAGATGCTACACCAGAGCGTCGGATGAGCCGAAGTCTGAGTCCTGCTTTTCAAACACACACCTCTCCCCTTTATTTCCATTCAAAACTCATAATGTGCAATAAACTGACAGTTTTTCCAGTGCATCCAGTACACCACCTACCAGAGATGAGCAGTGGTTCATTCTGCTCCGACAACACCATATAGAAGTCGCACTCAGACACTACGACATCCAGTATCCATTTCTAGAGGCGTGTTGATGTGGAGCAGGAGGTGGACTCTGCAGGACAAACTGTTTATGTCATCCTTACAATACCAATGGTTTTGGGCCATACAAATCATTGTTGTTTGATTTCGATGGAGAGATGAAAAAACTGTTTGGTTTCAGGAAAAGACGATTCCTTTAATCTTCTATGATGCTTTGAATGAATGATGTTTTTTGTTCTCATGGGACAAGTCTTAATCCATCCCTGCCGTCCTTTATCCTACAAACCCTGGTCTCCATATTCATTTGAATATTATGATATTAAAATATATTTAAAAAGAATTAAATGCTATGGACATACAGACAGCTTTGAGAAAGGAAACTCAATATTAACTCTGCTAATACACCACAGCTGCCCTGGATACTGTCTGATGTTAAGGTTTTTCACGATGAGACATTTCTCTGACAGGAGGATCAATCAGGATCAATGAGCTTCTCCTTCAGCAAACAAGACTTCAGTTCAATAGTAATGGTTACAACAACGGCTAATTCTAAAGCTGTCAGTTTGCTCTTCACATTTCTTCTTGTGTTATAAAATCTAAAAAGATCTATGAGTGTTCCTGATTTTCTGACGAGCTGCACTGTAGCGACATATTCCTCCAGAACCTGTTAACAACCCTGTTATTGTGTCTGTTGTTTCTCAATGGGCCACACCATCATTGTAGATACGAGGAAAAAACAAAACCAAACTGCTCAGTGTGATGTGTGAGGATGGAGAGCAGTGGATTCCTGTGGATTAAAAAACAGAAAACAGACTGATACACGAACCACTCAACTACTTCTTCAGTGTTGTTTTTATCATATATTCTATTCCTTTAGAAGAGCTGGTTGTTTAAAACAGGCAGGCGCTGTGTGTTTGTTATTTCTGTTACCAGAAGCTGATTACTGTCTGGCTTCCCCCAAAAAACAAAGACGAGTGGTGGGATGTGCTGCACAACAACACCGCTCGGCTCATTTACCAGATTAATGAAATGGGTCTCCGCCGACCGACCAATGGCTGAATGATATTTAAATAGGAAAAGACCCGAGCATTAAATCCCCCCACACCCCGTCCCCCGGCCCCCCGAGACGTGGCGGTGGGAGATAGTGCTGGGGGATGGGAGGACTCAACCCAGCATGGCCCTGAGGAGCGGGGTGTGTGTGTGTGTGTGTGTGTGTGTGTGTGTGTGTGTGTGTGTGTGTGTGTGTGTTGGGGGGGGTTCTTCCTGAGAGATGCTCCACTCCACTCCACACACTCCCCTCTCCAGATGAACCGTTTCTGGAGCGGCCGGGACGGCGCTCTCTCCAGCCGACCCCACGGGCCTCTTTCTCATTACGCTGGCAGAATGAGACAAAACAGAAGGCCAGCGGAAAAAAAACAAAACACTGAATCATGCAGAGTGTGCCTGTTTTTATTTTCTGGATTGTATTGTTCCACACTGCACGGTACATTGTAATTACTGGACTAAACAGCTTTCAGTTGATGCGATGGGGCATCCGTGACCATGCTGAGGGTCAGCAGCTTCACAGGGTTTCACAAGAGAGTCTATTCTGAGCTCATACATAGAAATATTTCCATGTGTCTAAGAGAACGAGCGTCGTTACTTGCTGTGGTATTTGTGTAAATCTACTGATTGTTTCCACCTGACATCATTAAAATGCTTTCTGGGTTTATATTTAGCAATCCGATGTTGATTACATTCCCAAAGACAACTGAAAAACCTCCAGTATTCAGGTACTTTACAAGCTCTTGGACAGGAGTGTCAAACATAAGGCACGTGGGCCAAAGCTGGCCCACATGAGGCTCCAGTCCGGCCCATTGAACCAACAGGAAAATTGTAAAAATGTAAGCAACACAGATATACAGATATCAGTGATGCTGCTGTGAAAATTAGAAAACTAGTTAATATCAACCTAGCTTCAAAGGTGTGCTGTCAGAGGGAGTTTGCCAAAACACCCAGAATGCAACACCAGAGGAGAAGTTTAATTTTGTTTTTTTGGGACATTTATTGGTCTTTGCAATAAACACTTTCAATCAAAACATTGTTGATAAATGTCAAAGTGTCTTTTAAGTGTTCAGGTAAAAGAGTCCTCTGAGGTTTGTCTTCATCTTGACATGAGAGCATCAGTCAGTCTGTTCTCTGCCCTCAGGGACGGTTTCCTTCATGCAGTCTACTGCTCCACACAGGCTGATGATTCTCTGACCTCTGACCTCTTCGCCCAGAACTCAGCTGCTACCTGGGTAGTTCAGTTTGGTGGCGTCGGACAGTTGGCAGTCAGTCCTGGCTCAGCGTTCGTCCTGACAGGGTAATCAAATCAACTTTCAAGTCAATTTAAGATTCACACTGAAATTTACAACCAACATTTCCCCCCTTCACCACGGGCCTGCTGTCCCTGCTGGACCACACACTGAGCACGCGTCTCCTGCTGTCGAGCCAATAACCGAGAGTGGGACCACACACACAATGGGCTGAACGCCGCGCCGAGCTTGTCGGGGTCACCCCACAACAATGGCAGCTCCATTCAGAAGAGTTGACCTCGCTTCCACGTGGGGGCCGTCGTCCCTGATTCAGCATCCCTCCACATCCAAACCCAGCAGGCAGCAGCGCCGGACTCGCCGCTGTCAGTCACCCATGCCTCCAGCGGACACGACACTTCAGATTCATGTTTCAGGGAGAAGTGAAAGCCTGTGTCCTCAAATATTCCCAATTCTTTCCCTGAGAAAAGGACGTGTTGAAGTTTCAAACAGAGGTGAAGTGGAGCCTTACCTTCTATAGAAGCCGTGCAGAGGCTGCAGACAGAGGAACTGCCAGTAATCCAAACAGAAAGCTTTGAACTTCAACATTTTGTCAGCCGCTTACAAAAGCCTCAGATTAGAAACGTCATCCTGCTCAGCGTCCATTAAAACATAAAACAAAGCACCTGCTCGAGACGACGGACTCGCATTTACTAGAACAAAGCCGGTCCTGCACGGTTCAGGCTGTACCAAGCCCACATGCTGCAGTCCCGTCTGAGCATCTGCCGGCGTGTATGTGGGCCACATGGAGGGGGCTGGACCCGCCCCCCTCCCCATGCCGCCGCCGCCGCTGCCTTTGTTCACGTCGAGCTGTACCCAGCTTCCCCTGTGTCCACTTATAACCTCCTTGATAGAAATGTCAGGTCCTCGGACCCTTGAGCTGCAGCAGGACGCTCGTCCCAACACGACCCTCCTCCGCCTGAAGCCCGTCCCCGTCCCCCGTCCCCCGTCCCCGTCCACCCAGTCAGTCAATACGGAGGAGGTCCCGTCTCCATCACAGCGGAGTTCCAGCTGCTCCCATTGTCTGAGCGCAGCTCTGACGAGTTCCGCCGCCGCCGCCGCTGCAGGACGGGCGCACAAAGCACACAAAGGCCCCCGGCGGCCGCATCAATTAGGCTTTATCAGATGCTGCTGCAGCCTCCGCCGGCCCGCGCCGCTAATCAGCAGCGGCACATGGCGCACAGAGGGGTGTGAAGCCAGAACCCGAGAGGCCTCACACACACACACACACACACAAAGCCTGGGCCAGTTGCCAGGACGACCCCGGCACACTGCCTTCACAGACTGTTGATGTGGCCGAGGAGCTGAATAAGACGGGGAAGATGAAGAAGACCCGAGCAGCTCTGTGATGCGACTCAGCCGGCGGGTCAGGAGCCGTCTCTCCCGGTCAGGGACCACGGGACGGATGACACGAGATCAGACGATCCATCAGACGTAACTACACAACGCCTGCTGAACACGGACGTTCCTGCAAATGTCCAGTTTGAGACTATGTTGGTTTCAGGCAATCAACTGTTTGAAGTAAAGTTTAAGGCTCCGTTTCCATGACAACGGATTCGAGTGAATGTGGAGTTCTGGGGTTTTAGTGCGAATCCGTACCGACGTGAGGGAAAAGGCTGCGTTTTCACACTGATGGATGATTAAATGACAGCAATTCACTGAACACACACGTCTTTCAACTGCGGGAGGAAACGATGCAGATGGAAAACATGCAAACTACGCAGAGAAAACCTGAAACAAACCACCTCTGAGCTCAAGCCTGCAATGAACCTGGTGATTTGTAGATGTGACTGATGTGACCGTGGAGCAGCAGCGGTTCCTCCGTGTGGAGGAACCAAATGCATGAACTTTTTGTGTTTTCACTTGTCAGGTCTAACCCAATGAATGAAGTGAGTCGGACCAGTACAGATGCATCAATGAATAATTGATGGATGAAGGCGCCCAGGTTATCAATAGTTTATGATGACTTATGCTCCCCGTCATGAAAACACTGTAACCTGCACGAATCGGACTGTTGAAAACTGTTCAACAAGACGGAGGGAAATATTACTGTCAAAACCGCTCAAAGCAGAATGTCGGAGTCTGAACTGTGCTTGTGGTGAATCCACCGTCATCTCAGTCTGACGCCGGTCATCACAGTGGAGAAGCTCCGGGAGCCACGGTGAGTCCGATCCAGCTGGTCTCTACAGGAAGCCAGAGGTGGAGAAACCTCGGCGCTGCTTCAGCTTTGAGCTCCAGATTCACTGACTCAGAGCTGGAGCAGGCTGGGTGGAGGGGGGTGGGGGGGGGGGTGGAGGGGGGGACGGGCGCAAAGAGATAGGGTAATTATTAAGACTGGCACGCAGCTTTGAAGCGAGAACAGACAGCATTTTGTAAAAAGGCTGTGAGTCATGAAAACAAGCAGAGAGAAGAAGTCTACAGGGCTGAACCGTGTCGAGAGGAAAGAGGCTGCTGGTTCAATTCCAGCATCTCTCCGGATGTTCTCTGAAAGTGGCTCCAAGAAATACCGTCTTTACCTTCAGTGGAATCCAATCACTCAAACGTTGCAGATAGTGACGGCAGTATTTGTGGCCTAACACGTCTGTATTTCAGGTTTACACGTCTTCAGTAAAACCAGCATTGAGCTCCGATGTTGCTTCTCTGTATTAAACTGAACAGAGGCTCCTGTTCACCTCGGTTAACAACAGAAAGTTTTTATTTCCCTCCAGAATAAGGTTATGAAGCATGGGAGCCTCTCTGTGTGAGATTCCATTTCCTCCTTGAGCACATGAGCGTGAGGCTTTCTCTGGGTGCTTCACTGAGGGACACACTCCAGAAAACACACACTTATTGTCAACTTGTGAGTCAATTGCCCATCGGCGTGAGTGTGACTGTCGGCCTGCAGGTCACACACCGATGGCTGGGATCAGCTCCAACTTCCTGTCACCCCGAGCTGGACACAAAGGATTTAGAAGATGGATCCATGAATTCAGAGAGAAAAAACCCAAAACAAGCTACATCTGTTCAACAGCATCTGCTGCCCTGCTCTGGTTTCCATCCAGCTCTCTGAACCCCTCAGAGAGGACGGGTCCTCAGGTGTAGCGCTCCCGCTGTAAAGCCGTCATCCAGCAGGACGCAGGAGTGCATGACCTGCCAGTAAATGGAACTTCCCTTCCATTCAGGCGGCGCCGCACCAGGACGGCTTATTGACCGGGCCACACATGTTCCTCTGGCCTTATTAAGGAGCCGTATAAACCCTCTCCTCTGCAGCTGACAGTCGGAGGGAGGGAGGGAGCTGCCGGGGGGGGGGGGGGGGGGGGGGTCCATCCATCATGTGCTGCTCTGCAGCTGAATGAGACGTCGCCTGTGCCTGATCACCTCCTTAACGGGCCAAGACAAAGCAAATCCCCCGTCACAGCTCGTAATTGGAGCCTCTTTCTCGCTGCTCACGCACCGTCCCCACCTCTTCAAGGATTCCGTTTTATAGGAATGATTGCTAACTCCCCGACGAACCCCCTCATGGAAATCTGTCTTTACAGAAAGCCTCTGTTAAAAGCCAATAAAAACCACCGATGTGATGATTATTTCAACCATAAACTGCACAAAAGGTACAAATGATAGTGAAAGATGCAGTGCGTGGTGTAAATAATGTGCCTTGCAAATGTTTGAATGTTTAATTTATTTCTCTGCAAGTCCAGTGTTGTTCTCTGTGTTCATGGATAAAAGATAGAGTACATGCGAAAAGGTGTATTTAGTTTGAAAAAAGGAAAATAGTGAAATTCTGACAGTTTTGTAGATGAAAAGTCATTGAAATACTCCTAAATTTATCCTTCATGCATCCAGAAATACAACAAATTACTTCCGTTTGAACCGTGTGAACAGATTTGATGGGCCAAATGACACAAGCATTTTGACTGTCTCTCCTCAGAACAATGAAAAGCTTCATGTTTCACACTTGGACCGCTGCAGCTTCCTGCAGGTTTTCATCCCAACAGTTCGGCGCCGCGGCTGTCGCTATATAGATATAGACTCCATTTACAGGACGTTTGAAGCGAAGAGCATCGTTTTCTGTTCTCATTTCCGAAAAGTTCCACGGTTGCACCTCCTGAAAAACAGGGCCTTGGTGTTTTTAAACAGCCAACTCAACCATCATTTCTGCAACTCCAGCAAAACTTGCTCCGGATACACACTGCCTTCGTCAATAGCAGCGGACTGATTCGCTCTGAAATACTAAGCATTACTGAATATATGAAACAGCACAATTGTGGGTATTTATGTAAAATGTAAAGCACGTTCCTGCGTTTCCGGGGAAGAATTTGTTTGTCCCAGACCGGCGTCTTTCAGCAGCCAGCGCAGCCCGGCAGTGAGGGATGGGACGTGGGACAGCTCGGCTCTGCCTGCACCCAGCTGTGGGCTGAGGGGCGAGCTGGAGGGAGGCATTATGGTAATGAGAGCAGAATCCATTTGGCACCTGGGGAAGGACGAGCCCTTCACTCCAGCTGAGCTCGGCTTTAATTCGCAGGCATCCGCCGGCTCGTGTGTGGGAATCGACACACTCCGCCGTACGGCGGCGGCGGCCGGTGCCGAACGACCTCCGGCGAGTCGAGGAAGAACGGCCACTGAGATGAACGCACCGGGCACGAGGATGTACGCCGACACATCCTGTCTCCGTCAGAGTGGCAAAAAAATCTGGATGAAGCAGTTTGAGGAAACAGCTGAATGGAAGACGGACCGAGGACGTCCAGGTCAGTCCAAGAAGTGGTTAAAAAAAAAAAAAAGAGAGAAACTTTGCCACAAGCATTTATTTAAAGGACTTATTTATCAGCATTATTTCCCCAACAAGCCCTTGACCTACTTTGACAATTTTCAAAGTAAACTGAAACTGAAAACGCAGCTTTCTGAAAACACTCCTCTGTGGAAACAGAGGAAAACCAAACGTTTCTGTGCTCTAAGGAATGATGATAACAAGGAGACGCTCTTCCAGTTACCTTTTCCTTTTCATAATTACTACAAGTCCAAATACACGTGCACACACACGTGCACTGCTCTCCAAGCCAGAACACTCAGCCCGTATGATGGACGACGGCCAGCATATCAATTACATGTACATGCTGAACACATGCGGATGCTTAATGAACACATTAATTCCAGCGTCGCGTTACACTGAAGGCTCCGCGGCGGAGGAAGGAAAACAGGGAAACCTGGAGCGCCGCCACGTTCTGCACGTTCCACCAGCTGGAGGCAGACCTGCTCCGTGCCGGGCGGCGGCCGGGCTCGTTCAACACTGGAAGTTTCATTTCTTCCACCTTCAGCTGAAGCAGAAAACACCGGCAGGTTTATTTCCAGGATAAATCACGCATTGGGCCGGAGCTCTGTCGGAACATGCTCCCGTCTCACTCCAGCAGGACTGATTATTAGAAAAACACGGCGGTGTGTATTCCTCGAGAAAAGCGTCGGAGGCAGGCAGCCTTGGACGCCGCGTCCTGCTGATTCACTCGGCAGAACCGATCCCATTATCTTGTTTACCCTCATGGAAATTTAGCAGTTTACCGTGTGACCTACATTCCCGTCAGACTCGGGTCTCGGGCGCTGAGCGGAGATGTGGGCGACGTTAGGAGGAGTTGGAAAGTTGCGTGACGTGATCAAGATAAGAGTTTGACGCCTGTGGGAGTCGGGCACGGCTTTAAGAAGACGCCGCTGTGGAAAGTGAGGGAGGCACATTGATGCCATTATCCCGGGGCGGCCGGTCGACCCCGACCCGCTGCAGTCCATCCCGGGCCGGGCTCGTCCTGCACGCCGTCACAGACCGGCGCCGCTTCCTGCCCAGCCTGGACGTTTCGCCGTTTCCCCACAGAGCCGGCTGCCAGTAATAAATGGCCGGCACTGGCATTATCGTCACCTCGGCATTCGGGTTCAGGAAACCAATAAAGATGGCCGGTGGCATCCCTGCCGGCCTCTAATAGCTCCCGAGAGCCGGCCGCCACCCGGGGGAGCGCCGCCGTGTAATTGCAGCTATTGTGAGGCCAAAGGGAGCCAGCTGAGGTCTGAGCCAGGAGGCAAGGCGGTCCTGAGCTGTATGATTGAACCCGGTCCCGCCCGGACACTGACTGATGGCGACCTGAGCCTCGGCAAGGCCCGTCACTGCCCGAGAGCCGGTACGCCAAGATCCTGCAGACCGGAGGGACAAATTTCATTGATTTCAGTTTTTATGAAAAACTTCTTGATTTCTGAACAAGTCTCTCACCGACGAGCAAAATAATCACATGAATTATGATATACTTTTAAGACTTAGAAGGTTCCTTCAATGAATGGATCTGAGGAAGGCGTTTCGGTGTTTGCCGTCTCCCTCCGTCACGTCTGTCGTCTGTTTTGAAGTCTGGAACAGGCGTGAAATCTGAACGGACACGGACATTCCAGAACGCGGAACTGGGCAACGACTAATTAACTGTCACAATCTTTCCAGATTAATTTCCTGACTGATCGCTTAACTGACTAATCGTTGAAGCTCTGATCTAATCAGACCATCCTCACGTGAAATGACAGCGGAACAGTTTTATTTTCTCCTCCAGCATCAGAGCTGCTGTAATTAACACTTTCACCGCCGACTCTTCTCTGGACATCCAGCTCAGCCTGCCCAAGCAGGGATTCTGTATCTGAAATGCCCTAAAAGAAAAAGATAATGAGTCTGCTGATGTGGAGCATCAGTGGCTTGTAATTTGACACCAGCATGATTGCTTTATGCACTTGCCCAGCCTACCATTAACACTGTTATTGAGGCTTTATTCATTTTAATGGACGGGGACATTAAAGCGATACTTCAACATTTTGGCAAATTGGCCCATTTAGAGCAATTCCTTAGTCATTTCGAACAGCATACTTACTGTTTTTGTGAGGGCGAGCTGTTGTTTATTCAGAGGCGAGTCGGGGAAGGTTTTTGGGACGGACACAATGGAAGTGGATGGTATTTTTGTTCCCCCTCGTCAAACTCATCAAATACACAATCCAACAACCCCAAAACACTTTGGTGGACACGTTATAATCCGCACATTCACTACGCTGTGGAACACCAACAAATAATATTGTAGCGTTATGACACTGAAGCAAATACTGGGAACTACTTTTTCTTTTGAAATCACTACGCCCAGACGCCATTTTTAGTAAGTAGTTCCGTCTTAGCAATCTTCGCATAAACAATTCAATCTCGTAATTTTGCATTAATATTTCACAGCGTAGTGAATGTGCGGATTATAACGTGTCCACCAAAGTGTTTTGGGGTTGTTGGATTGTGTATTTGATGAGTTTGACGAGGGGGAACAAAAATACCGTTCACCTCAATTGTGTCCGTCCCGAAAACCTTCCCCGACTCACCTCTGGATAAACAACAGCTCGCCCTCACAAAAAAAAAATAAGTATGCTGTTCGAAATGACTAAGGAATTGTGCTAAATGGGCCAATTTGCCAAAATGTTGAAGTATCGCTTTAAATACATGAAATACATAAGAGGCTGTAATTTAACTCTTAAAGTTGTTAATTAATTTGTTCGACAAACTCTGAATATTAAAGATGCAACAAAGCATGAAAGGAAACAAAAAGCGGTCAGGTTTATGGAAGAACTCCAGATCCTTCTGGAAATATTTATCAACCAAAGCGTCTGAAACTCCTCTAGAGTTTGGCTGTCTGAGTGACTTTTGTTTCAGGATTAAAACACTAAAGTTTCAGCTCCTCGTTTGAAGCAGCTTCTTGTTATCTCCTGGTTTTAATGGCAGCGTGTGCGTCCAGGCAGAACTGAAGGCTAAAGCCATTTATTAAAGGCCACAGCACTTTATCTCATTTATCTAGAATAACACAGAATGTCTGTAAACCTTTACAGCTGGACTGCTCAATTAATGCAGTAATGAGGTTAAAGCCAACATATTTATTCCAACATTTCTTCACCAGAATGAACTGATTTCTATCTTAATACTTTTCTCAAGTTACTTTGCCTTTTGCCCCAAAACAACACACACATATGACAGTGCAAGCTAAATGTCCTGTAAGGATAAAGCAGTGTGTTTGTGGTGGCTGGAGGTGTGAATCCAGCCGGAGCGGTGGTCTTCATGAAGCAGCGGTCTGGTCTGCAGCCTCCCTCCCTCTGGGCCGAGAGCTGTGCTCCCTCTAGTGGCCTCCTGCCCCAAAGACCAGCCCTGCTGGGGCAGATCACTCTCCACCTCCAGCCGGATCAGAAGTGATGGAGCTGGAGCGGCTGGAAGATCGAACCCTCTCTCAGCAGGATGTTGCTCACTGGAAAACTTCCCTCATCAACATGTGTGCAGAATGAAAAGCAGCAAAATGATCCTCATCAGGGTGATCATGGGTTTTATGTAAAAACGCTTTAGTTTTACTCTTGCACCACTTTGTCTCTTCCTGTTGACATGAATTCAGTAACTTTTCAAAGCCAGTCTCCTGTCCAGTCTGCGTTCGTCTGAACAGGACCACGGCTCGGTAAAGCTGTCCTCCTGCAGCCTGACGGTGAAGCTCAGAACGGCGTGATGAGCAGGAAAGCGGTGACCCTCTGGCCCGCTCTCCTGCGTCTGTCGGGCAGAGCGGCGGCTGAACGCTCTGACGTTCACTTTGAAGCGCTGCGGAGCGGCTGGCGTGTCTGGAGAGGCCACAAACAGGATGAAAGCTGAGGTGAAATGTCAGCGGAGCCGTACCGCTCTCCCCCCGTCAGCCAGGGCCCCGGCAGGTGGGAGGGAGAACGCTAATTAATCCAGGTTTATTACCGTCAGGCTCCCGCTGAGAGGAGGACTGAGGCCTCGTCAGGCCCTCGGATCGAGGAACATAAGCAGGTTAAAGGGCGGCCAGGGCGCCATCGATCTCCCTGATATCACTGTAATCACCTCTGTGGACAGGATGCTCTCGTCTCACTCTAAATGCCTCCTGATGAGCAGGATTTAGAGGCGGGGCAACAGTAAAAACCATGTTCTCATCTGGCAGTAACACTGTGTTGGACTGCCGGTCAGGCTGAACGGCTCCCAAAGCGGAGCTTTTTGAAAACAACCTGACTGTTTCTGGAGACACCTGAGCAGCAGCAGCAGGTTCGACACTTCACTGGAATCGCGGTTAAATGGCGTTCGCCAGGACAGTGTGGTTTTTAACGTTTGTTTTAACTGGCAGCAACAAGGGAGGCGGAAGGAAGTCGGTCACCAGATAACAGGGAAACCAGTTCATCCGAAACACCGGCTAGCTCTGCTGCTGGACCCGGTTCTGTTATCAGCCCAGAGCTTCCTCGTCAGATACCACCAACATCTACCAAATATTAAAAAATCGTATATTAAGAGTTTATCTATGCAGAGCAAAAAGACTTCGGGTCCCCTCACGGCACCGCCAGACCCCCCAGCTTGTTTGCCTTCCCTGTTCATTGGAATCGTCACTCGCCTCATCAGCTGCTCAGTGGCACGTGAGCAGGTGGACCGGCACGCCGGCGTGTGCGGCGCCGTCCTGGTCCATGTGACGGGTGTGCAGGCTGTGCTTTGAAGTGTAATCTAGCTGAAAACAGCATTAATGTGGCGAGCCTAATGCACTGGCTGACGCTGTGGCGTGCGACTGGCGGCACTTAGCGTCGCGCTTCCCCGCTCCTGGATGCAGCCTCGCGCCGAAGCACACCGTTTACTGTCAGTAAACAGCCTCATTAATGCTAATGTGAAGGTGTGACCCTCTTATTCTGCTAATGGGACAAGCCTCACGGTATAAACACCTCGACATTAGCATATTGAACAATGTTTTAAGCATCTACTCAGGAAAAGTCTGAACTGAACTGATCTGATCGCAACAGGCAGGCAAAACTTTAAATCTACGACAAACAAAACCGAACGCAGCGTTACGCCGACAGACTCAAGGTTCAGGACCTCAGACAGAACAATATCCTGACGCCAGCGTCGGACTGGGCCAAAGCTCCACCAGCCTGAGGAATGGAGCTAGAAGTGGGTTCCATTAAACAAATCCAGAAACGAGGAAAACTCATTAGTCTGAGAGGCGAGTTCATCCCCGGAATTCTTTGCATTGGCATAGATGTGCATTTTCTGCGCGGTATTACCGCCTCTGAACTAAAACCATGTGTTTCCGTCAATAAATGGATTTTAGTGTGAATTGTCTGCGCTGGATTCACATTTCCTCACACAGACTCAAACTCAAACTCAGAGCTAGGATCCACTCACCAAACAGATCAGATCTTGTCGATGATCCTTCCATCCTCCCCTCTATTTAACCTCCAGCTGGAACAAAGATGACCTTTCTTTTCTGTTCTGATCTAAAACCATGAAGACGACTGCAGATCCACGGGGGCCTCATCCGGCCCGGGGGCCACATGAGGCCCTTTGGCTCGGCTCCAAACCCTGAACTCATCTACTTCAGCCATGTTCCTTCAAATGAAAGTCTCCAGCTTGATGCCTGATGGGGGCGAGTGGTTTGCACTCTTGCCTCAGCTCATGGTTTTGGGTTCCAGTCCAGGCCTTTCTGTGCGGAGTTTGCATGTTGTGCTGTGTTTGTTTTCTCCAGTTTGCAGTTTGTTCTCCACACATGCATTTGATGTTACTGTGAGTTTGCACGGTCATCTCTTTCCAACACTCATCCTTGCAGCACGACACCGAGCGCTCCCTCAGCGAGCGATCTGCGACCGTGCTACGTGACTCGAGGCGCCGCGTGACGCCGCCAGCTGCATATAAAGCAGCGCTGTCTGTCAAAGCGTGTGAATGCAGATCCAGCAAATGAATCACTGCAGCTGCAGGATTTGCTGCGCAGACAAATATGCAGATGGCCGCGTTGTGGAGCCGTGTACGGAGCAGGTACGGCGCTCGGCGCTTAGCGCAGCTGGGCGGGCGGCCCACATTCGCCTCTGAGCAGATTTATGGGAAAGTGCAGCGGCTTTGATCTGAGATACTCCGAGCTGTGCTCCGCCGCGCTGCCATGAAAGAGACTTTACAATTAGATCAATTCTGCACAAACAGTAGTGGCAGGAGAGCAAATTAAAAACAAAGAGAGAGAGAGGCTGGTCTATTTATAGCTTCTCTGCACTGGATGACGACGCTTATATGAGGTTACTCTTAATTAGCTTCCGTTTCTCTAGGTTTATGTGCCATCTGACAGTTTCCAGCTGTAATTACTACTGCCTGCTAAAAGCAGCCGAGCCCCCCACGTGTGCTTTTATATCAGAACGGCCGGAAACTGCAACTCTGCTGCACATTAAACACACACAGCGACCGCCGCTGCACGGCGCTCTGCAACACCACCGCTAACCCAGCTCGCTTCAGCGGCTAGCTTTTGTTTTCACGCATTAAAACAACCGAGCAACCCGGGATCCGGAAACGGCGTCCGCTCTGTCATTTCGAACAGTGTGGTACGTTATAATAATTTAACGCAGTGGTGATGAACTGAAGGAGAGAAAACAGTGTGAGGCCGTGGCCGGACTTTCTGAGCTTGATCAGCATTTCAGTGAAGACAAACGATATCAGATTCAAGATCGAACAGAACAGAAGAGAACGAAGCACTGAAGTGAAAAAGCTAAACTTCACTGTGTTCTCGGTGTCTGTTTACACGACAGCAACGTTCCGAGTCACTGAAAATGCAAGTTTTTTAAGAATGGCTCCCAAAGTGGAACTTTTGGAAAACACTCCAACTCTCCCGCCATGTAAACAGATGAAAATGCAACTTCCTGGAAACACAGTCTCCGTCCCGTGTAGAGGGCAGAGATGCTGAACAATTGTTCTGCACATGCTCAGTAGATGGATGGTATAAGCAATGTTTTCCTTCAGAGGATCATGACTCCCAGTCCAGATCCTCCTGGTCCTGGTCCTGGTTCCAGTCCAGTTTCTCCTGGACTCATAGTTTTAGAGCTGACAGTCACCATAACAACAATCCAACTTGGTGTTCTGTCCATTCGATTGTCTGTATTCTCCATTGTTCATATTTAAAGTGCATTGTTCTCTGCAGTGTGTGTGAGATTTAAACAACCAGCAGCACCCCCTGGTGCCTCAACATGAAAACTACATCATTTTCAAAATGTTGCCGTGTAAACGCAAGCAAAACCTTTCTGAAATAAAATCCAAAAACAATGCGTTTTCACTGGAAATGTGTCAACAGGGCCTCAGTTACAGTTTTTACTTTAAATGACGTATGTTTGACTAAAACCACACGCAGACGAGGCTGTATTGTTCTTCTAGAGTATCTGAAGTAAGAAGTTAAACTGCAGTAAATCAACACTGCCGCCCAATGTCTAAATGTCACTTTCCTTTTAAAACAGCCACAAAGAATCCTCTCATTCTGGATCCCTCTTTAAGATGTAAAGATCCCCACCGGGTCTGACATTAAACTTTAACCAGGAGGTCTCCCTAAATATTCATTATGGACGGGAGGGCAGGCTTCCCCGGCAGATTCACCGTCGCCACGTCAGTCCGGGGGGAACGAGGCTGGAGCCAGAGGCGCCGGCGTGGAGGAAGTGCGCTCCGTGGGAAAATGCTGACGCAGACTCTCTCCAGCACACGGCCAGTCAATCAATCCGCAGTCAGCCGGGCAGCTCCTGCTCCTTTATTTGATACTGATGTCAGAAAGGGTGACACACGAGGCCTCACACACACACACACACACACACACACACACACACACACACACACACACACACACACACGGCCACCATTCACCACCTGACGGAGCGTTTTCTCAATAATTAAAAGGCCGTTTGACTCCGATTGTTGGGCTCGTCTGTAAAGAGCCACCAGGAACTAATTGCTTCGCTGCTTTGTATGAAAAAGCAGCGCCGTGTTATCACAGCCTGACCGCCCCGGCGTTCGGAGATGAATTGAATCCAAACCGTTCAAGACACCAGATGTGCTGACGTAGCAAAAAAAAAAAAAAAAAAAAAGAGCTTGGAAATTCTCTTGTTTTCTGCCACACTTGAACATAAAGTGGGACGTCACTTGTACCTATCAGAAACAGGATCCAGAGTCCACAGTTGGACCAAACGCATCAGTTTTCTCAGTGCATACCGACTCCATTGGCAGCTGTTCGAATAGCTTTAGCATCAGTTCCCAACGTGCAAAGTTCATACTTCTTAAAGATTTCATTTTCAACAAATATCGCAAAAAGACCCAGTTTGCACAACATCTCAAGTGAAAACACTTCATTTTTCTGACTTTTCAATATAGTGATTTAATGTAGGTTAAAAATTATTTCATAACATCTTGTTGGTCTAATAGAATTTCTTCTTTGGCAGCAGTTTTTGGGATTTGCCAATATTGTTTGAATACACTAAAGAAACCCAAACGCTGCCAGCGTCATGTGAAGCTGATCCTTTCATGTAGCTCCGGACGCTCTAAAGGGTGTAGTCTTCATGTTTCCTACAAACCAGAGGAACACAGCTCGATAGTGGACAGAGAAGGGGGTTGTTAGGAGAGAATCTGATTTTCACACTTCCTCGTGTCACTGCAGATTGGATTAGTTCTGGATTGCTCTGCCGAGCCAGTGCAGATGGATGAGAGGCTGATGACAGCCGCTCACAGCCGCCCTGACTCTCTGGAAAACTTTATGTGGAAAAACTGACGGAACAAGTGTCTGGAAAACCAGACGGGACCAACTGGCAAGTGAAAAGCTTTTATTCTGAAAGGTTTCTACGTTATGCACCAGCTACTGAATACTGCCAACATCTGGATGATGGAGGCTGAGCGACTCGGTCAGCGGGTCATCCTGCCCTCCACCGAGGCTTTGAGGAGGGAGGGGCGGCGCTGTGGCGAGGTGTTCAGCTCAGACGAGCCCCGGCTCAAACAGATGGAGGCTCCCGCCTCCTTATGCAATCCAGCTCTGGCCGGGCGGAAAGTATGACTTTTCTGTGACTCCCCGGATAAAATAAAAAGGCCTAATGAACATTCTGGGACTAAGAGACGAGACAGGCTGAGGGATTAGCAGGAGGTCAGCACTGTCCTGCCCTGCCCCGCCCCCCACCCCCGTCCACCCACCTCCAGCCTGCTGACTGCTGGGAACTGAAAAAAGTCTCGAGCCTGATGAACTGCGCCATAAATCACCTGGTCAGGACGTGGCAGCTCGATGCTCACTGGACTGCATGCGGTGGCATCTCCACCGCTTCAGGGGCTTCACCGCATGTCGCCATAAAGTCTGTTCAGCTCATAAACACGGTGCGAAGACGAGCCGTACCTCCACAGCGACACTTCACGCCCCTCTCAGCTGATTCTCCCTCCTTCCAAAGCACCACACTGCTGGCGGCGGCCATGTTGCCAGTCTGTCATTGTCACAGGAGTGCAGTGGCGTTCGCCAGCCACTCAACCGTCTCCCAGCCTCAAATCCACGTGAAGTGTTAGATTCCTCCAGTCTGGTGCTCGTATGCACGAGCACATACGCCACACACCCACCGACCAAACACTGCATGCTTAATTACATTATTAATTCCAAGGTAAATATAATTCATAGTGTTCTCATAAAAATAACATTTGTGAATCTTTAATTTCTCACAGCGTGAGCAGTCTGCCCTCAATAGCTGTGCTTTCCTTTCTTTCTCCGCAAATTCCTCATTAATATTGATCCCCTTATAAATATTAGCACAGGCAGCGCAGTTAACCCCTTTATTTCAGTCCGACGGAGGTGAAATATTCCACGGATGCTCGCGCACGGCTTCCTGCAGCGGCGGCTCGTGTCGAGATTTCACCAACTCCGCTTCTGCATAAAGTTGGCTTCACAAATGCAATCAGGCGCCGTCACGGGCTCCAAATGACCCAAACCGGCGAGATTAGGCAGACTGAGAGGAGAGCATGCACTGATGAAAGGCTGCGAACGGCGTCAACGCTCTGGAAGGGTGGAGGGGGGAGGAAGAGGAGGAGGGAGGAGGAAGGGGGGAGGTGAAAAGGAGTCAGCCTTGTTCAAGCCTCTTTCTAAAAATAGCTCAGCTTGTGTGACGACATCAACGATACGCAAATACAGCACACCTTCACTCACACACACACACACCACACAGACATTATTTTACAGTCTTCTGCGTCCCTCCAGCCCAAAGCGTCGCCTCCCCTGCGGTTACTCACGAGTGATGGAGGCGTCTGTGCGTCATGGCCAGGCCGGGGTCCTCCGAGTCCGGTCTGTCGGGACGAGAGGGAGAAGGCAGAGATTAGACAGCGTCCACTGACTGGCTGGACGTCCCAGCCACCCACAGCCACGGCGGCTCAGGCTCGGGCCACGGCGGGGGCAGCAGGTCACGTGCTGCTGCATCTCATCAGCAACGACAACGCTGCCTTTAACCTGCTGATCCACACACCTGGATCTGGACCGGTTCCGCCTATTGAGTCGACTCAACACCATCTAATGGTCAGTGTCCATCAGAGCCAGCAGCAGGGAATCACAAATACTTTCTCTGACACTTCAGGAAAGAGGAGTCATCAGTGCTGCCGGGTTCCCAGCACACCACTACAGTCCGTACTGTTACAATGTTGGGCAATTAAAACCACCGAGACCACCGCCCTGTGCTACTGGAACACACTGGCTGTTGATGAGGGAGGACTCTCTCACTGCATTCTGGGAAGGGTCTGGGATCTCAGTGATGGGAAAGGATGTGGAGGAGTTGGTCTGCCGGTCTCTATGGAAACCGCTGGCTGCGTGGAGGGCAGGTTGTCGTCGACAAGGCCGCCAATCACAGCTCATCCTGAGCGGTAGTGGAGCAGGTCTGATCACTGACGGACAGGAAGCCGCCTGGCTGTCGACAGGTCTGGGTCTTTTGCTCGAGCTGGTTCCACTGTTACCCGAAGACTCATGATAAGTTTCAAGAACTTCAGCTGTCCTGGGTATGGATGGAATGTGCAGTATCGACACTAAAGCCTGGATCAAGCTTTCAGCGTCTGCGTGTGTCTTGTTTGCTTGGAGCGTAGAGAGACGCTGTTTATCTGCTCTTTAGTTGCAGATTATTTATTTTATTTATTAATGAAGCACATACATTGTCAGTGTTTTATCACTTAGCATTAAGAGTTTATTTAGCTCTTTGTGAATACCTGGGCGGCGGGCCGGCGGCGACCGGGCGATCACGGAGATATTTTCACTTTTGTCAGCAGGTGTTCTCCTCCCTGCCGACAGGATTCACCATCTCCGTCCTCGAGTCTTTCGCTCTCTGGATGTCTGTGCAGACGGGGCTCCTGCCTAATGGCTTCACACAGTCACTCTTCAGAGTTGGCGTCCATCTTTGTTTGCCGTGACGCTCTGGTGCATGTGTCACCGGCACGTTCGCGCAATGTGGACACAACATTTGGGCTGTGTGACGTCTGGGGCGGGATCCGGAGCAGGACAGTGACGGTTTGCAACGGGCTGTTTGAATTAAAAAGCAGAGAATTTGTGTTCCAGCACAGCGCAGCAGCTGCCTCAGCTCCCATTTCATCCAACGGCTTCACAATGACGTCCGCCTCGATCAGAGCCGGAGAGGAGGCGGAGCCAGAAGCACTGAGGCCTGTGGAGCTGGAGAACAGGCAGGCGGGAGGGTGTGGACCGGCAAATTCCTCAACAACAAGATGAAGAGGCTGCTCTATCGCTCAGTAGATAACATGACTGCTTACGCATGTACGGCTGGCCGCGGCGCTCGGCGGCCCGCTGCTCGCAGGAATACACAACGTGGAGAAAGAGCTGGACCTCTCTGACACGACAAGAGGCGAGGAGGAGGGAAGCAGCCCAGCATCAATCAGGCCTGTACAGCAGTTGTCATGACGATAGCGATGAGTGAAGGCCCAGAACCTTTCCTTCCCCTGTCTCCAGAGACTGACTGACATTCAGCGCCGCTCCACTCAGACACACACCGGAGGGATCAGCACGGCGGCGGCGGGCCCGGCGGCTCGTCCTCCTCGCTGCGAGGAGTCGTACTGGGACACGCCGCTCTTATTCCGCTCACGTTGAAGAGGAAACGCCACGTGGGGCCGAGTTTGTCACTTTGATGAATTACCGCACTGGTCACTGCGTGTGCTCGTTGGATGAAGTCCATTTTATTTGCTGAGAGCGCCCCTGCCTCCCCGGCAGGGGGAAGTGAACCCTCGCCGTACAGACGCCACACATCTCCACAGACACGCCGCTGAGCTAGCTCTCCGCTGTGACGGGCGTCAGGAGCCTCCGGAGAGACGCTGCTGCTGCTGCTGCCTTCAGCCACCGATGTTTATTTCACCTCAAAGTCAAAATACATTCTGCGGAAAACTTTATCACAAATTAAACGTTGAAACACTTTAAACCCACCATGAACTTCAAACCGCTTCCAGCGAGGCTGGTGATATCTTCCTTGATATTGTCTATTAAAGTATCTCCACACATGGAGGCATGGTCGCCGATGGATGACGTCAAGCGAAGCTCGCTGGGTCGTGGAGAAGGAAAAGAAAAGATGAGAAACATTTTGTTTGAGTCCAGGAAGAGGAATATTTCAGTCCAGACGTGAATCTTTTCCTCAGCCACAGCTCAGCGTCAGCGCTGCTCCATTTGACTCAAATCCCTGCGTCTCTTATAAAAACATGTGATCGATGACTAACGTTCTGCATGGCTCCCAAACCGAACCAAGAACTCCCGTAAGGTAAACCTCTGATGGAGTAACGGTCATGTAAATGGAGTCCGGCGGTCAGGAACGAAGCTTCAGCGGTGTTTGCTGAGTTACTCTCTCCCTCATCTACGCAGCGGTTTTCCAAAAGTTCCACCTTTCGATCGGAGACATTCAGCCCTCTCAGCCAGAGAGCGAGGATGAGAGTCTGTGCACTGAGGAGTCGTTCTGCTCCATCCTGATTGGAGGACGGAACCAACAACAGAAAAAGCCTGGGGCTCACAACAAGAGAAGAGCAACATCACAGAAGCACATCAGCTCGCCTGTCAGGAGAACACAAGAGGCGCGATGGGAGAGAGGGCGTGAAGAGGCAATTCAATCAGAGGCCGTTCATGATATGGCGGCTTATTGAGCGTGAGGTCTGTGACGACAGCCCCTCGGCACGCCGTCTCCGTGGCGTGCTAATCACCGCCAGGCAGCGGCAGAGGCGACGGGAGTCAACCAGACACCGGGATGAACTCTGGAGAGCAGGGAGAAGAGTCTCCGTCTCCCTCCGCCTGTCCCGATCAGCCACACCACTGCAGACAGCTTCGAATAATCCTCAGAGTGAACGCTGCGCTGCGGCCCGAAGGCACAACGCCACCAGAAAACCACCAGAGATAAAGACAAACCGAGACACGTCCACGTCCGTCACTCTGATTCTGTGACCAGTCAAACTCAGGACTCCACGTCTCGTTTCAGGTTTTCACTCGGCAACAGATCGGGGAGCAGCGTTCTCCCGGCTCTGTGGTCGTCCTTTCAGCTAATGGACATTCTAATGATTTACTTCCATCTGGATGCTTTTATCAGACTGCATTTCCAGCTGCAGCACTTAATGATTTCTGGATGGAAAACTCTCATGAAGTCATCGCCCGTTACCTGGTGGGAATCAGCTGCACACACGAGATGAATGAGTAAGAGAGATTATAAAAACTTACAATCAGTGAGGGAGAGCTCACTGGCTTTGGACAGGGATCGAATGTTTGTGGTCTGAACTTGTCAGGATAAGAGCTCATATAAACTTCCTCACAAACTACAAATCGCCGCTTACAGAGCTAAAGTCTTTGTATGAGTGAAGAAGCAGACGTGATTGTGGAGACGGGCGGATTGCTCTCTGACACTGGATTATTCACAGAGGAACTTTGATCTGTGAAGAGGACAAACATCAAAGTTCTGCATCTCCTAAAAATAAATGTATGTTGGAAGCAGAGCTCAGAGGACTGTCAGTGGACTACGTACCCAATAACCATATTTCACCAGGACTGTATTGATCCGGTAAAGCAGTGCAGGTTAGGCTATTCTGTGTTCCACTGGCTAATGTCAGGGCTGGCAGAGAGTCCAGACAGTGAAGTCCAAACGACAGAGTGAAACACCATGAACCGGCTCCTTGTTTTCACCTGGAAATCCAACTTCATACAGTTATCAGCTCTTTTTTCCACCAGACATACTTGGAAAACATTTAATTACGGCAAGTGTTTCCAAGATTACATGAAAATCAAGTCTGTAAAGCGACATAACAGCTTTCCCTTTGTCGGCAGCCGGCTCGGCGAGATGATACAGCAGCACTCACTTCATTAATTTTATCTGACAGCAGAGTCAGACCCGGCTTTTAACCTATCAGTGCAGCGTGCGCGGCTGCAAAAACAACAGATAAAGGCGAAGGAATGCCTCGTCGTCTTCTTTACCGGTAATTTGAACAGGGTGACCCCACGTTGTCAATGATATCTCAGCAAATAGATACAAGAAGTTAATCACAGCGAGTCCAGATAGTGAGGCGCTGGGCCTGCGTCTGCATCCTGGAGAGAGAGTGTGTGTGTGTGAGTGTGTGCATCGGACCACAGTGAGAGTGTTTGGCCCAACAGAGGGCAGTGTGTTTTCACTCACTGGGCTCGGCCCCTCCAGTCCCTCCGGACCTCCACTCCAGAGCGAAAGGACGCTGTCGACACATTGTTAATCTAAAATCTACTTTCATCACACTTCACATTAGGCCAAAGGCTCACCTGAATAATTCATCTTTAGTCCCCCTCCGAGGAGATGCCCCCTCTCGTCTGCAGCCCGCTGCACCAGCACGGCAATCTTCCCCTGCACATCTGAAGTTTCTTTATTGAATTTCTGTTGTTTCATCCGCAGACTGACCTATAGGCCAGCCGTTTGATTGAAAGCTACTGACTGAGAGCGATGGAGGTCTGCAGACCAGCATCACAAACAATGTAAAGGTGTCATTATCCTCGCTCTCAGAGAGAAAGCATTAAGTAGAAAATGTGTTTGTAAATGTTGGGCGCTGCGTCCGTCTCCCCGTGGATGATGGGTATTGGTGTGATGGGAGGCGATGCTTACATCTGTGATGAGAACACGGTGCTCCAGATCGATGGAGGGTTTGGAAGTAACTGCAGGTCCAACATCTTCTGCGCATATCCCCTCTTTTTAACATTGCATTTTAAGATCGCATTTCATACTGTTCGCCCTTGTCAGGAATCCATGGATCATCAGACTGTCATGGTTTCCTAGCAACTGACACAGACCTCGTTGACCCGGCTGACGTCTGGATTGACGATCTGTCTCATGGTTGAGGTAGGCCACTCTTGTTAAAGGACTCTTACTGGATGACCGTTTACCGATTCGACCCTTTGACCTCTGAATCTGGGCCTCAGGGTGCAGTGGTTGGCGTTCTCGCTCCAAACCGAGAAGCTCATGGGTTTGAGTTCTGTGCGGAGCCTGCATGTTCTTCCTGTGTGTCTGTTAGAGACCTTAAGCCTCTTGTCAAAGGGACCTGGCCTCATCGACTGTCAGCTGGGAGTCAGTCCAGCGCCACAGGACCGCGAACTGAATGAAGCGGCATAGACGACGCTCAGATGGAGGAATAAAAGCACAGAGGACACTGAGGCCCAGTATTTACTTCAACGAATGAGGTCCTACCTGTGCTTAACAGCTGAGCGCACAATTAAAATACACATCCAGTTTTACATGAACGCTGCACATCCAGACCTTCTCAAGTTAAAAACGGTCTCCTCATTCTTCTTATTATATATAAAATGTTAGTACTGTTGGCTCAAGGTTGAAGCAGAAGTTTCTCATTTTGTCTCCGGTTCATAATAGAAAATACATACTGCGTTATCAAGTTACCACGTATGTCAAGCTAAGCTTGTTTCGTGGAAATAGTGATATTAAAGAAAGGCAGGTTTGTTTGTGTAACAGCATTCGTACACAAGGCAATTTAAAGTACGTCACAAAGAGAAAGAAAGCATAAAATTATATAAAAATCTGAGAAACTAAACAAGAAAACAGAAGGCAGGTAAAACAGGAGAATAAAATAAAAAAAAAAATAAAAACTGAAATAATAAAAATGCATTTGGAATAGTGTATGTTGGACTTTTCTTATGGGGTTTGTCGTCCAAACAACAAATACTACGTCCTCTGGTCAGAGAACGACACACGCCATGCTGCTCCAGGAAACTTCACAAGCAAGACGCTTGCTCTTCATGTCCAACATAGAAATAACAGATGTCTGCATCACTTTAAAAAAGAATCCAAGATTCATTTCAAGGAGCAATTTTCAACTCAATCCCTGTTCCAAATGTGCGTTAAAGGAGAAAAAACAGAAAAACCTTATCAGCTTATCACCAGTTCATTAACCACTCGTCTTCGTGTAAATTGCTACTTCCAAAACATTTCAGACGGAGCTGGATCAATAAATTCCTAATGTGAATAGAAAATGTAAATGAACACAGAGAGACGCGAGTCTCTGATTCCTGATGTGAAAAACCTTTCAGTTGAACTGAAACATGGCGACCATGAGGCTGGAGGTCGTTCACTGGAGCTGAGCAGAGCTCCACGTCTCTCAGGCGCCATGCGCACACACTCTCTCAACTTCCTATTAATGTCATGTCACAGCCAGACAACAATGTAATGATGATTAAAATGATCCCAATCCAAATAGCAAATGGCTGCCATTATCATTACGGTTAATTATCTCACATCGCAGTGCACGGCGTGCGACGGGGAGCTGTTTCAGCCAAGCGAGCAAAGAGCAAGGCAATCACCTGGGTCAAGACAGCGGAGGCTGCCACGCCACAGGAGGGACGCCTCAATATTTCCCCCATGAGTCCCCCAGCGGGGCGGGGAGTCTTCCGGTTCTGCGTCTCAGTCATCTGTTGGTGCACGAGGCAGGAAGGCGCCGTTCGAGACGTGAGCATGGCTTCATTTACAATCAGATTACGGTGTGAACCCGTGTTGCCGGGGAGATGGATCCATTACTGGCGTGGAATGTGTTTGCCACAGCGTTCACAGTGATCAGTCAACACATGGCATCGGCTTCAAATTGAATCACAATTGAACAATTCCCAAGGTCAACAGCTCGAGCTGCTCCGTCTACTGGGAATCTAATCCAATCTGGCCTTGATTCCTGCCCATTAGCACTCAGAACCTCGGTGAGCGATGGGGGAGGGGTGGTGGAGATTGGGGGGGTTGGGGGGGGGGGGGGGGGTGATACTAGTAACCCAGTCAAACTATCAAACTGGCCGTGCAGCTGGGCCGGTCCAAGAACTCTCAACACCCTAACATGATAAACCAATGGCAAAGCTCAGAAGACAGAAGAAAGGTCTTCCGATCAATTGTTTTTAAGGGAAAGATGGAGAACCAGTCAGATATCACCTCAGGTGGACAAGACGACAAACTGCAACACACTGTCCTTTGGTTTACTGAATCAAACCTTGGTAACTGTGGAGTTTTGAACACCAGTAAGGTAGAAATCAGCTCTTTGGTAGCATCTGCACTCAAAGTATCCTCATCTTACCTCAGAATCAATGATGCTCGACCAGAGGATGTGTTGTCCTTAGAGTAAGACTTTTTCTGATCACCTCCTTCCAGTCTTTACATTCGAATCCCTTAAGATTGTATTGCTAAAGGAAATGATAGTGTTGACAGTACCTCCATCCCTGTCCCACTCAAAGTCAAAATCTCCCTTGCAAGTGCGTTGGGCGGCGCCTATCTCTGTTTCATAACCCCAGGCCACACAGCTACTGTGAGTAGTGGAAGCTACGGTGGGGGGAGACCTCTGGTAGCTCTGTGTGTTCGACCCCCTACCCCATTCTGTATGTGCCTAGCACCTGGCTAGAAGGCAGTAGGTACCATTTTTAAGGTCTTTGGTATTACCCAGCCGGCACGCGAACCCACAACCTCCCCGTTGTGAGGCGGATGCTCTACCACTAGCCCATCACTCTGGTCCCACATGCTAGAAATGTCCTCTGTAGTTGAGTGCGATTGATTTTCCGCTAAATCCAACTACAGTGACAAATAAGACCTAATTTGTCCTTCTGGTCAAAAGTTTTACATTTGGAATGGCACATTAAAATAAAACTGTACTTCCAACAGAGATCCAGGATCTGCTCTAACTGAAATCAAAGATCGGAGCTGCCAGGACCACTGGAAAGTACACTAAACTATCAAAACACAACTCTATTCCCTCAGCGTAGTCCAGCTTAAAGTACCTGGCAAAAACATAGACCGGATAATCCCTCCTATAGAGTCAACACAGTTCACAGGGACCATTCTCTCACTGGGTGAAGTTTTTGAAATGTGTAAAATAGCACTTTAGACAACATTAATGTGCTTCAGTTCCAGGCAAATTCTCTACTGAGCCTCCAATCCTGTCACCTTACAAACTTTCTGACCGACCATCAAAGATCATTATTTGCTCTCTGGTGTAAATCACAGCAGCCAGAGGTCAGATGTTTCCCGTTGCCGCTATGTGAAGTGTTCTCTGCTGCTGACTGGGAGATTCTGACTGGGAGTTCTGCTATGCTGGAGGCGTTCCGACCTAATCCAGCCCAGGATGATCATGTGACTGAAACACAGAGAACCCAAAGAAGAAAAGCTTCTTTCTGTCACTGAGATGAGAAACAACTCTGGCATTCTGCTGCAGACGTGGTTCATCGGTATCCCATCATTATATACTGCATATGTTTATGGAAACAAAGGTCAGCTCTCCTGCTGCTTTTAGCCAGTGTGTCTCATCATGTAACACTCACTCTGACAATAACAACACCCACCAACACAACATACATCCCTGGTACTGCAGCTGGCAACTCAGCCTCATATTTCAGAGTAGCTGCAGACTGTTGGTGACCAAAGTGTCCAGATATACAAATGACAGACACTACAAGCATAAAATCACTCCACAAACAGGATACAGGACGGGGCTCGGTTCGGAGGTGAACGTTGTTTTGAAAATGTTGCATGTAAACGTGAAATGGTTGGCTGAGAAAAACTCAAATATGATGAGTTTTCACTTGAAACACTGTAAACGGAGCCGAAAATACTCATTTTGACAGAGAGTTGCAACTGGAACAACACGATGAAACAGACTTTTTGATTCGTGTTATGTACAAGAGAACACTGCTGCATAACACACATTTAGAAACGGTTTCTCCCGTCGTGCCACTGAAGCCATTGTGCTGCGGCAGAGAATTGAGGTTATTTCTTAAAAATGCCTTCCAGTGGCAAAACCCACAGAAAACGTGAGGCTGGTCCCACATGGGCTGCATCTTTACTCACACAGAAAGAGGTCACAGTATGCATGCATCGCATTCGCATTTCAGCTGCCGTGGATCAAAAACAAGAGATTTAGAAGTAGGCTAATGAATTCACACCATTGGAAGCGATTTTCTCTCTGTTCCTCTCAGCATTGCTGCAGCTGTCAGAGCCAAACCAAAAAATCACTTTGGTTTCTTGCTCTCTGTGCAAACTGAAACGCAGCCATTGATTTATGGGCTCGGGCTCGTTATTAATTTCCTGCACTGCTAAACAACACGATAGCGTGTGTCGTACATCTTGGGGTGGTTTCAAAGCTTCTGCATCTCCACCTCAAAGCGATCGCCTCCTGTAAAACTGGCAGTGAGGAGACAGGGCAGCCATAAAGGACTGAGGGAATAGCTTCAGAGAAATGAAAGTAGAATGTTTAACTAGACGGGCAGCGGTTCCAGTGCTAAAGGATCGAAAGCACATCAGTCATAACTCAGCTTTATGGGAACATGACGGCAGCGCCGCTCACAGCTGGAGCAGCCACGGCCGGAAAGAGGTCAGAAATCACTGATTCACCGCCAGTAAAGACCTGCAGACGGGTCAGACAGGCACCAGAGACCGGCTTTGTGTTACCATCTCCCTTCCACGGAGGACCGGGACAATAAATCAGAGATGATAACCCAGCGCCAGTGTGAGGTGTGCAGGCTGAACACACCTGCTCGGACACACTACAACCGTCTCTGAACCTACGAGAAGATGCAGAAACCTTGGTTTTTCACTCAATTGTAGAACTGAAAACGAAGATTAATTCAAGCAATTACAGAGACTTGTCTTCATTGCATCCTGCACACTCTGAATGTTTCCAGAAACACTTCAGGAGGACGATATGCTGAGTCAGCCAAGAGGAGAAACTCCACAAAAAACCTGGAGCTGCTGAATCACAGTCCTGTGGAGCGACTCAGGTGTGCAACCGGCCTAAAATATTTATAGCTCTTCAACTCTGACAAAGAGACGACGTGAATAATGATGATGGACTTTGCATAATTCAGCCGATTGACTGGGACGCGCCCACCAGGCGAGCCGCCGATGAGAGCACTGACTCCAGTGTGATCACGCCTCGGCTCTGGATGCTGGAGACACGCAAGCCTCTACTGGCAGGGTGATAACACACACGCACGCACACACACACACACACACACACACACGCACACACACACAGCTGCTCGTCAGACTCGCAGCCCGTCAGAAACTGGTTAAAGGAACTCAGAGTGTGCATTTCTTTTTAAGCCTCCCGAGCTTCAATCCCACATTTCTATTTAACATCACGGCGCCTGACAACATCTTAATGCTGACGCCCCCCCCTCCTCTTTTCATTTGAAAATCCACGGCAGGATTACACATGTTATTGAATTAGAGTGACGTGGCAATCCTCTTCTTAGTCCCGCCGTGAATGGATGTACTTTGTGCCCTCTGTGCGTCGATGACTCAGTGCGCCGTACGAATCTATCACTACATCCTCTGCTTTCAGCGGGTGAAGAGTAGAGCAAACGAGGGCTTCGGAGTGGGGAGGAGGAGAAGAAAGTGGAGGCAGATAAAGACGGCTCTGAGCCGCCGCAGCATCCGAGCAGAACTGATCACTTTCCCTTCCACTTTTCTAATTTGCAGTGAACATGGAAAGCAGCTGTCAAACTGCCAGCCGTCCTCTCCTTCCTGTCTGGACTCCACACTTAGCGGTGACACCTCTAATTTATACATGAGATCCGACTAAAGACGAGGAGGGAAGCTGGGAACGCCAGACCTTCGACCGCACTCAGCCAGGAAAAGCTTCAGGAACAAATGAGAAGTGACTGAGGCTGACCCAGAGTCAGCTGAGCGACCCGGATCGTTCCCCGGCTGACCGGACTCAGAGCTGCTGTTGTGCCACGGTGACACAACGTTTTAGGGTGAAAACAGCAAACTGCACCCAATATTGACACTGCTTTCTAAATGCACCATTTTCAGGATGAAAGATGAACGCTGTGTCAAAAAATCAAACAAGAGTGATAAAACCTCAGGTCAGCAACACTGACGTGACCTTTGGCATCCATGAGGGACCTCCCACTTCTCAGATGGGCGGTCGAGATGAGCTGCAGGTTTCAAAAAAGCTCAGAGAGAGAGAGAACAGAAAGTGAATGTCATGCTGTAAATCGTGGTCATCAGATGAGTGTTCATAGCTGACAGTGACTAGAAACACACAGAACACCCGACTGTTCAGTGACTAGAGATCATTTCAAATAAATCACTAAAGTCGCTCTACTCTGGATTAGTTCAGATTCCACCACAACTCAACTCCTCCAACTGGCTCAATAAATAATAAATAAAAAGCTGAAATTCACCTTTGAAAGCACGAGCTCCATCTGTTGAAAGACTTTCTCACAGGGTTTGATGTGGTTTACACATCTGCTCAATGGAGATCAGATTAACATTTGCAGCCACGTAGAAAAGGTTTGATGTTATTAACATATATCCACTGTATTGTGTATATAAATATCATGTATTTGTTGACAGACTCATAAAGTTCATGAGTTCATTAAATGCACCAAGATATTTTCTTTCATGTACATAATATACATATATAATTAGTCAGACTTAGTCATGAAGTGGTCAATCAGAAAAGTGCAGTGAACCCTCGACCAAATGGAGGACATATTGAAAACAAGAGTAGGAGCTCATTGCTGAAAATAAATGGTCAAAAATCCCAGTGGAGACATGAAACAAGCTGCTCAAGTAAATATAGGAAGAGTCTATTGATTATTGAGAAGGATGTGAACAATTCTGGACACGCCACGTTTTGTTCAAATGTAAATAAAGAAATACTTTCTCCACGATGGTGCTTCTTGTAGATCATCTTATTAAATTTTATTAACTTTTCTGGATCATTTCTGGTCAAAAAAAAAAAGGTTTCTGGTTGGACAAAAGTAGCTCGAAGCCTAAATTAACCTGGAATATGAATAATTTTGGGCTAAAACAGTGTACCTGCACCCACAGAATATAATCTCAACGACTCAAACGACGACTCAAAACAATGTAGTTCATATGCCAGGCCTTTAGGTGGCGCTGTAACTCTGCCGGAAATACACCAGAGAAGAAGATGCGGAGCACTGAGCTCCACAACAGAAGCAGCTGTCGCCTTAAACCAAAGAACAGAGCAGCTTCTGCAGGACTCTGGGACACGCACTGGACAAATGTCCTTTGTTCGTGTTTAGGCCGTTTTCCTGTCCGCTCGGACTGGAAATTGACAGAAAAACTCGTCCGTTGTCCGTGTTTGTCAAGGTGTCCACTCCTTAAGGTTCAAAGTGTGTCCATGTATACAAATTTATCCTCTCAGCAAAGGTGTCGGCTTTTCGCTCCACAGACGGTTCTCTGTACTAAATACTACAGTAATACGTTGTACAACTCTCGTCTTTGGTGGCGCCCGACATTAATACTGTACAGGGTTTCCACTTTCAAACAACAAATCAAAAAACGAGTGCTGAGAGGGAGTTCAACCCTGACATGGCCCCTCAGGGAGGGCTGCACAAAAGAACACAGCGTCCCGGACTGATCGCTGTGATTGAAGGAAGGAGGACAAATGGAGGCAGAAAATGACAAGCCCAACAGAATTACAGCTGTAGACCTGACACCAGAAGTAATGGACCATTATCTGGCTCCGGAGCAGAACCTGAAATAGAGATGAACAGTCATTTCACTGTGGATGGCAGCCTGAGAATGAAGCGGCGGCGGCGTCTCCTCGAGCTTCGCCAGCCTGCCGGGCTGGAGCTGACCTCTGGCTCCACCTCAACGAGACGCATTCTGGAGCTTCAGGACTATTTCACTTGAGAAGTACCGTCTCCACATTTTTGCTCCACGTCATTTCCCATTTCCATTCTCGAGTTCTGCAGCCGCTAATCGCTTCTGTTCTGTAACCATGGCGATGACTGATCACATACCGTCAAAGGGTGGCGGCCAGGGTTTGAAATCACCCAGAGCCACGGAGCCGGGGTCACGACACAGAAGCTGTTCTGCTTTCACATCAATGCCAGGAATCAGGCCACATCTGCATCCAACAGACACCACAGTTCAGTCTGACTGCATGGCTGCTGTCTGCTCAGCGACGTGGCGCCTGGCGCAAACCTACAACCACAGCAGCCCACCATGTTACAGAAAAGCCTTGGACTCTGACATTAACTCTACTACAATCAACAAAACACAGACCCATCAATAGGTTGATTATGTAAGGCAGATACGAGCAATGTGATTGAAGAAACTGGAATCATGTCAACGGGAACGTCATCAAGCGAAAGCTTCACAGCATGAAGCTTGTGCCTGGAGTTGTAGCTGAAGCCGTGAAGCCTTCAGACCTCTGAACAGAGAAAACTCACTCGGTCATGTTTCAGTTTCAAATAGTTCACTTGTCCTGTGATGATTTACAACCTGTAACCTCCCGATGCACCGAGGGAGGGGCAGCCCCCCCCACTGTCACTGCGTAGTCATTGAATTCATGATGCATACATCTGCCTGTGTGGTTCCGTGGCGGTTCCATCGGGCATCGTGCCGTCACACGGATCAGCCCTGCAGGTCGTTCCAGACCAGGACGAGTGGAGACATGAACTCCGTCTTCTAACAAGACTGAAAACTGAGTCATGCTGATATTAAACACACAATACTGCTGCACCAGCAACTGATCCAGTCCTCTCAGATTAGCAGATTACGAAGCAATTATAACCATTTAAAAACAAACGGAATCTATTCATCTCCACAATCTCGCTCAATACTTCACTGCGCCTTATCAGTACGACAGGAATTAGAGCCGCTCGGCATGAAGAATCGGTGTCAAAGGCACAGTGTTTACCGTGAGTCAACAGCAAGAGTGCCGGTTCAATAGAAGATGGAAAAAAATGAATCAGCTGAGAGACAGAGGAGGGATGGAGACACAATGCAAAGCTCAGACGGCGAGAAGGCAGAAGCAGCAGCCATTAAGGGCTCTATTCGCCGTGGCCTTGCTGCGGCGCAGCCTCATTACCAGGCCGGCCTCTGCACACACCGCGTATTGACGAGGAGGGCAGCGCAGGCTGTCTATCGCACGCCGCTCGCCGCTCCAGCAGAACCGCTGCCAAAGTCTGCCTGGAGCTGGAAGGCAACGGGAAATGTTTACACGCCAGCATCAGAGGCCCAGTTTGAGTTGGAAGAGCGGAATATTTGTAGACCCTGGACCTGGCTGTTAGGCAGGACGGATGGCTGCTTCTGTCACCAGATGGAAACAGATATTCTCTAATTATCAGGTCTCATGAGCAGAAGAACGGCCATATCTCCTGAGCGCAGCACCTGCAGCTCCTATTAGTTGTCCAAAACTTGCTTCCTGCCAACTCCAGCCACAGATCCACTTGTTTCATAATGTTCACAACTTACTTTCACAAACTATTACACAAAACACAAAAGCATCCTTTCATGTGGTTTCAGGTGATTCGGCGTGACTCGTGTCCTTCATGTGGACCAGGAGTTGTAAGATTTAGTTTGGGGTGAAGAAAGTTGCTTAGAGTTTTTAGAAAGTGTCTTTTGAGTCAGGCTCAGGCCTTCGCTCTGTGGCTCCACATGCCGGATCCATCCCCCAGTCTGAAGTCATAATGCAGTAATCCAACCATCAGTATCTGGTTTCAGCAAAGCATCACAAGTGTGGCTTCACAGAATTACATCTGCAGTGTCACATTATCCACCAAAATAAAACCCTTTTCCCACTGAATTTAAGCCACACCTCGGATCAAACTTCAGTTCATTATCCATCAATTTGGCCCACACACAAAATGCATTGCTCCTTTGAGGATGATCACTCTTCTCCTCTCCTGCTGCAGTCACCACAGGCGGCAGCAGCTCACACACGTCTTCTACACACTTCTGCACGTTGTTGTTGTTGCAAAATCTAAATTAGTGTCAGTATTTCTGGAAAGACTTGGGTACGCGCATCCAACCAGTCCAGTCATTCTCCAAATGTGGATTCAATCACGTGTACATCAGCTGTTTTTGGTTCCAGTAGGTCAAACAGTGGAGCTAAAACACGAAAAAGCAACTCGTCCCGCTTCACATGCTCAACATATGTGTTAACTGTTCCTAAGTAGGGAAGCACCTCTACTGTTCTGGGTTCTGACACTGCACGGTGTGCTCAGCTCATAGAAGCTCCCCGATACAACCCAGAAAGCATTACGTGACGAGAAGAGGACGAGCGGTGACCGTGGCGTGGAGATTCTTTAATATTCCTGAGAATGACAAAAGTCAGACAGACAATTCAATTCAGACAGTCAATCATGATCAATTAAACATTTCACTGTAATACCTGTCTGCCTGTTTATTACAGAGACCCAGCCTGAAACCTCATTCAGTCAGTACTGAGAGCCAGCAGATCCACACAAAAAAAGATTTCTGGGATTTCACGACTGAACTAGGAAGTCAGCTAGCAGGAGGATCAATTCATCCACCACCCATAACATTATGACCAATCCACCCACTGTGTAGGTGTCTGTTTTCATAACAGAACAGCCCAAAGCATGAACTGTCTTCTCTGTGTGAATTATGTTAACACCACCGATAATCAACTAATTAATAAATATGAGAGTCCACAATGGATTTAATAAATTCAGTATCATGTTGTATTGTATCGAACACAACACAGCACAGACATTTCAAAGCTCATTTACAGGGGAAAAAAACAACCTATTCCACATGAGCAAGCAAAGGAGATGAAAGAAAGAAAAAAAACCATCCTTTTCAGAGGCGACCTGCAGAACCAGAGTCAGAGGAGAAGACTTTCCACACTTCTGGTTGGAGTTTTGGGATAGAAGCAGAGGAAATGAGAGAACAGACAGACAGACTGTGGGGAGTTATTTAAACCCTAGTTCTGGTCATAGTTCAAAGCAGTACAGGTCTTTGAGTCGTCTAAACCTACAGCAGCTTCATTAGAGAATAGTCCACAGCATCCTGAGCTACCTGAAGGTTTATTGAATAGAAAAGTATTTATGAACCAAATGTAAAAACTTCTGAGTTCAGGACCAGAAAGTCACGACTCATTCAGACTTTTATATCTTTAAGACTAACTTCTAGTTTGACAGTCAGTATCATCTGGCTCCAGACATCAATAGATTTCTGGATCATCTGCATAACAATGGAAGTCAATGCAGCATTTCCTGACATTACAGTAGAATCGGTCCTTACACAGAACCTTGTGGAACTCCATGCTTAACTTTTTTAAGCTAAAGATTCATCCTGAACATGAGCATATGATGGAGTCCAGTTTAGTGCTGTGCCTTTAACCCCGATATGTTCCAGTATCTGTATAATGATATACAGCTAACGTGAAGCTAATTTACAAATATCTGTATCACCTTTAAACCAAAAGTTTTTCTGTATGTAAAATAATTGTTTTTCACCCTTATGTATCTGTCAACATGAAGATCATTTTTAAAGTGTGGCAAAGCAATGGTATAATTGGCTTCACTTCATATTTTTGGGAAGTACATATGTATTTAAACTTATCTTTGATAATAAGGACTTGAGAGTAAGACAAAATGAAATTGACTGCCAGTTCAACACGAATACAGAACATCAGAAAGCTTTGTGTGCATCGTCAGGCCTGGTACAGCTCAATAGGAGTGAGAGATTCAGGTCATCCAGCATACATTCAACCGTCAGACACCCGCCGATCTTTAGATTAACACCAGCAATAATATCTGCAGCAGAATGAACTGCAGTTGATTTTCTGTTGGATGGGATCAAACAGGCCAGCCTTCATTCACAACATGCACCAGTGAGCTTTGACAGGCCCTGGTCCTGTTACAACTTCACCAGTTTTCATTTTTCAGAACAGTTTGATGCTGATCAGTGAGCACCAGGAACAGACCCTGAAAGCTACAGTTCTAGAGACATTCTGGGTGAGCTAATACACCCAACATCATGGTCGACATCATGGTCAAACTTTACATTTTTATATTTTTATTAAATTTTTTTCACTTTTTTCAGCAACTGACTGATTTGTTCCTCAAACATCCATCCATCCATTCTCCACTGCCTATCCGGGACCGGGTCGCGGTGGCAGCAATGTAAGCAGAGACACCCAGACCTCCTGTCCCCAGACACTTCCTCCAGCTCTTCCTGGAGGATCCCGAGGCGTACCCAGGCCAGCCCAGGGACATAGTCCCTCCAGCCTTCTTTGGTCTTCCTCAGCAGGCTCCTCTAGATGTGGAGGAGTAGCGGCTCTACTCCGAGCTCCTCCCCCTGTCTCTGAGGGAGCCCAGCCACCCTACAGAGGAAGCTCATTTCAGCCGCTTGTATCCGGGATCTTGTGTTTTTGGTCATGACCCAAAGCTCATGACCAGAGGTGAGGGTGGGAACGCAGATTGACCAGTAAATCAAGAGCTTCTCCTCTCAGCTCAGTTCCTTCTTCACCATGATGGACTGATACGACTGTATCACTGCAGACGCTGCACCGATCCTTCTGTCAATCTCACCTCCGTCCTTCCAACACTCGTGAACAGAACCCCGAGATACTTAAAGTTCTCCACTTGGGCCAGAGTCTCTCTGCCAACTCCTTGACCGCCATGCAATGTTGCAGAGACGTGTCAACCAAGACAGTCCCTGCACATCTAGAGGTACTCAGGGTGAATCTCGCCTACCCCTGGTGCCTTGCCACGGAGAAGCTTACCAACCACCTCGGTGACTTCAGGTTGGTTGAGGGACGAGTCCACCTCTGAGACCTCAGACCTCAGTCCACCTCTGAGACCTCAGCCTCTGCTTCCTCCACAGAAGGCGTGGTGACAGGTCCTCAAAGTATTCCTTCCACCGTCTAATAATATCCGCCAGATGTTCCCAGCAGACCCTCACAACACGTTCGGCTCTGCCAAGTCTGTCTGGTTTCCTCCTCTGTCAGCAAACCCAACTCACCACCAGGTGATGATCGGTCCACAGCTCTGCTCCCCTCTTCACCCGAGGCCCAAGGCATGAGGTCAGAGGTCAGATGACATAACAAAGTCGATCAATGACCTCCGACCTCGGGTGTCCTGGTGCCAAGTGCACTTATGGACGCCCCTGTGCTCCAACATGGTGTTTGTTATGGTCCAGCTGAGGCTAGAACTGATATTCACAGTAATTAGCTTCAGATGTCAGTGGTCATAATGTTGTGGGTAACTGATTTCAGTGCACCTCAGACGACATTCAAGGTGTTTGCTATCTGGTAAAAGAGCCCAGTTTGTCTGCATCCCTCTTGCATTTCTAAATCATTTTCTGATTCACGTCTGAAGCCATCAGAGCAAATCATCCCTGATAGTCCTGGAAGGGAGAACATGAGCGAAAGCCCCGTGGACGGCCGCTTCAGCGGACATGCGAGGCAATCAGTGATTAGCTGATTACAACTGCACCAGATAATCTGATTGAAGCCATGCTAGGCCACTACCCCCTTTGGCATGAACTAACCTCCAGAGTGGCGGCAAAGGGACCAGATCAATACACACAGGCACAAACAAGCGCAGCGAAAGTGAGGAAGCACAAAATTAAAGACTGCAATGCTGAGAGGCTGTTTCAGACGAGATCACTGGAGACGGTCCAAGTGAGGCAATGATCCCCCCACCCCCACCCCACCCCCACCCCACCCGAGCAGAGAGGACGGCTTCCTGTGGGTGGGTGTAGATTTCCTTCAGGCTGTTCTGGGGTGGACTATCAATCTATCAATTACAGCGAGGCACGGCCCCTTCCCCTCTCCCTGAGGACACGGTGAGCCACTCTTAAAACCAACGCTGTTTTCTCTGAAATCTGAAGCACAGACACGGAAAAGCAACACTGTCTTCTGAGGACGCCTGCAAACTGGGGGGGGGGGTGTTTGTCAGCATCGATATGTTAATTCACTCACTTCTTTAACTCCAATTACCAGATATTAGGCTTGTAAGCACAACATGAAGCACACGTGCGTGTTCTCTCCTCCCTCTAGAGGTTTCATGTTCAGAAACAAAACAGGTCATCGGTTTAACATCGGGATCTGGAGGGGAATTATTATGAGGCAGAATTGGTCATGTCAATCATCGTTTAGCAACATTTGGAAAATTATATCCGTTTTGGTAGAAACACTGACAAAGTTGTAGTTGGGCCACTAGAGGGAGCTGGTGGCTGTTTCTGTAATGAAAATAATCTGCAGACAAAAATACCTCTAAACATCAACTATGCACTACACAGATACTCATATGGACAGAACACCAAACAACAACAATGTCAAATCATATTTCACTATCAATCACTGAAATTTTCAGTAGAACACTGAACCGCAGACAGAACGGACAGCTGCAGCGCTAACAGCAAACAACCCCTCGTGCACGAACATGAAGACTACCTCCTCCCGCGCCGTTGTAGCTTATTCTATTTCAACTTCTTCTTGTGAACACAAACGTCTTCCCAGCTTTCAGACCACAGACTCTGTGCTTGTGGGTCTCACTGTCTCCATGGCAACAGAGTCTTTTTCGAAAAGACCCACCTTTTTTTAAAAACTTTCACTTTCCATGACTCCCAGCACCGCTGTCGAGGACCTAATGAGAGCTTTGAATTCTGACTTGAAGCCGCTGCTGGTGAACGACCCTGATCGCCCGCTGAGCGCTCATGTCTGGAGGACGACGGCCGCTGTGTTTCCTCTCAGGAGGAGCGGCGGCGGCGCCTCCGCCTTCACACGCCGTCGGTAAGTCCAGCTGTCCGGTGGCGACAGACAGAGCGCTTCAGTCATCTCACAGGGAAACTGGAGTTTATAGCCAGGAAGCAAGAGAAGGTCAGGTAGTAAGGCTTATTCATGACTCTTTCCCCAGTTGGTTTTTTATCTGATTTTTTTTTTTTTTTTTTTTTTTTTGTGATTTTTCGATTCCGATGATTTTTGTGTTTGTTAGCTGGCTGTACTAGCAGACCATGGGAAAAAGTCTAATGAGCATGACTACAGACCATATCAGGAGCCACATTTCTCCCAAAAATGTACATCACATCTGAGTCTAATTATTTACCCTTTAACTTCCTTTTCAAAAGCTTGACTGTATAAAAAAAAGCAAAAATAACAGCAAAAAAAAAGTATTTTTTTAAACCAGCCATTTCATCCTTATGTCTTCTTAAAACACAGTACATGCTAGTGGATTTTAATTTGAAAAGACAGTACAATACAAAAATCCCTGTCATAAAAAAATGGTTTAAATATATTCCTGTTAAACTAAAAATCGATTTTTGAACAAAAAAAAAAATTGATTTTAAAATCGTCAAACAAAAACTCTCGATGCTTATGTGACTTGGTTTCTTTACCACCCCGATGAGGGAGAGAGATAAAGCAGGTGGCATATAGCAGAACCAGAATGTTGTATAACCAACAAAGAAACAACTGCGCTTGTACATAACCGTGGGTGAAATCCTGTTTTGAGGTAATCAATTGTCTTATTTCTAACTGATCTCCTGAGAAATGCCCTCCCTGAGTGTGAGCCTGGCAGGACACAGAGCCACAGAGGAGCCATCAGGAGCTGTGGTGAAAGAGACCGGCTTGGCTCCTGCTGGTCTCCCAGAGCAGCAGGAGACCCGGGCGGACTGGACTGAGGCCGGGGGAGAGAAAAGGAAGAAACCTCCCAGCCTGAAGACAGGATGCCGCCGTCCGGCCGTGTGGAAAGGTCACTCCGGCAGCGGTCGGGTTCTGTGCCACATTTCATATTCCAGATCTTGTTCAGGGGCAGAAGAGAAGAATTTTGCTTTAATTCTCGATGTGCTGCGAGGTGTTAAATTGCTCTTGTGTCAGAAAACAGCAGCCCTTCACGCTGCAGAACGCACCCTTGTCGTCGGGGGGCGGCTGGGGGTCGGACCCGGCGGCGTCGGGGACGCTCATGCGTGTTGGAGCACTCCCATTCCCCGCCCTCGCATAAACAACCTGCCACTAATTGGGAGCCACATAATTAGACAATAGCAGCCAGTCGACGCAGGCCAATTATGAGGTTTGTTTGAGAGTGTTTTCCCTCCAAACACGGCCGTGTGCTGCAGCGGCTGCGGCTCATCCACGCGTGACCCGGGTGCGTTTTAATTGGAGGGCACTTATCTTTACCCACAAAGCATCAGGGGAGGCATTAACCCTGGGTTAACCGGCCTAGCCTCGGTTTAGCCTCGGTCGCTCGGAGCCACTCGGGGGTCACCGGTCCAGCCTGGCTTTGTGCAAACACTCCTCATCTTCCACTTCCCAGCTCTCCGGGGGGGGCCAGAGTGGGTGGAAGCTCTTCCTCACTTTAACTCAGTCTTTCCACATGCTTCAGGACTCCAGACCATTCCCTGGTCTCATGCAGGTTCAGCGTGTTTGTGTCTAACCAGCTGACTTCTGGAGTCGCCACAGTGGGTTATACCATCCACGTATTTGATCTTAATGAGTCATAATACACAATGGAGCTCATTAAAATCATTATCCCGTAAATACAGGTAAATATGGAATCAAACTGCTGCGTGCTGCCTCAGAAGGGTAAGCCATCTTGGATGAGATTTTCACAACTCTTCATCAACTGAAGTTAATTACTAATTAGTCTAAATGCGCCTCGATTTGTTCATCAGGTGAAAAACAACCATATGAACTGATTGTGCGTGTCGAAGAACCAAACTGCTTCAGGTTTCAACGCGATTATCTCCACAGTGAATTTATAAATCTGAATTTTCCCGGTGGCCGACGCCGGTGTGGAATTGTTCGACTGACTGTTCAAGCTGCTGTGCTCTTTTTAATGCTGAAACAGTGCAAAGCGAAAACACGTTTTATTTTGAAAAGCTCACTTTGCAGTGTGGAACCGTGGCGGTGCTGCGGGCAGTTCAGCTGGTGTGGGCGGGTCACTCTGCGACCACACACACACACACACACACACAACCACACACACACCGTGTGTGCAGGAGAACATCGACGGCGTAAACAGCAACAGCAGCAGATGCATGAATGAGAACAGCAGTTATCCAGCCGCTCAGGAGCAACCGAGGGAAGTTTAACCCAAGGACGAGCTGGTTAGGTCGCTATGGCAACCATGCAGTCAGCTCACAGCGGCGTTTATTCAGATCACCTGGCTTCAATGTGATTTGTAAACACACACACACACACACACACATTTTTTTTCAATTGTCTTGAAAGTGAAACTTTCAATGATCAAATCAAATTATCCTCCAGTTTATGTTGAAAACAATAACAGGAGTTTCAGTGTGTTTTTAAACGGGCTCATCTACGCCTGACTCTAATCTTCAGACGGCGCTTCCTGCAGTGGATCTGAGCTCTGAGCTCCACTCCTCCGTCACGTGTCGCTCAATCACAGTGTTGACTGGAGACCTGAGAAAGTCTGGAGCTACAGGGGAAAACCAGTCTGCTACCATTTTCCTACTTTTCTTCATAACAGTTATTGGTCCAAAGGAGTGACAGCTGGTCAATAGGCGCTCACAGTGTTAATGCTGTGAATACTGTGTGTGTGTGTGTGTGTGTGTGTGTGTGTGTGTGTGTGATCCTGGAGAGCAGCGGACTCCCCCGCTCTGCTCGCAGAGCTCCGGCCGGCCCTCGCTCTGGCGTCAGCAGCTCCTCCACACTTTCTGCCCTGCTTGAGAGATTTTACTGGAGTCCTGGTCGGATCGAAGAGAGCAGCTCTCGAGCTGTGTGAGTGCAGAGATGCAGAAAATTAAATTTTCCTCCATTCTTCTCCACTGCGGTTTTTTTTTTTTTTCTCCTTCCCCTCCTCTTTCTGTCATGACTTAAATAATCTGCTGCAGCTGGCCATGCAGCGCGGGGTCAGGCAGTTTGGGTCAGTCTCTTTACCTCTGACTGCAGTAAATCAGGGCAGTGTGTGTGCTGTCAAACAACTCTTAGAAAAATAAAGACTTTCTGCTCGGAGAAGTCTTCCCCTCTCGTTACTGGAGGCAACAAGGCAGTAGGCTGCTGTGGAGTTACAGGAAGTCGATGCAAAGAGCGGATTGGGTTCAGCTCTGGTCAGCAGACACAGTCGGACGGGTTGGATGGTTAACATCCAGCAGGCCCTCCTGCGTCTTTGCTCCTGGTCGTTGTGAGGTGTTAGCTAACAGCTAAACATCAATGCTAATCCAGTGATGAGGTACAGCAGGGCTGTCAAACATAAAGTCCGTGGGCCAAAATCAGCCCAGAAGTGGCTCCAATCAGGTCGGACAAACCTCCAGCAGGCAACACATCACAGCCGAGATGAAGCTAGGTGCCTCGGTGTTTTCAAACTGCAAACCTTGAAGCCAAGCTCTCACTGCAAACCAAAGAGGAACCGGTATTAAAGAAGGTTCTTTTTTTTTCTTTCATATCCCTGTATTCTGTGCCAGGAAACATCATTTAGGTCCCATCATTATTCTCAAATGAAAACACAAAACCTTCATCGTCTGTTCACATGACAGCGGTGCTCAGAGCCACTGAAAACAGCTCCAACCGTGCAACTTTTTGAAACTTTTTGAAAACGCTGACTCCTTCTTCAAGGAAATCTGCAGCTCGACACATTACAACTGAAAACTTTATTGAAAAAAAAAAGTTTTTAATTTGAGGGTCAAGAACAGATTAATCCATTTTATATTCTTGAAATAAATGTTCTGAAACAAACTAAAGTTGAAAATTGTTTTGACTGCAGTTAAAGCAGAATGAATGAAATCCAGTTGAACTGCAGGGAAATTCTTCATTTGGCTGGAGTGTGAGGATCCATGTTCTGCCTGATGGATGCCGATGCAGTAGTAGTGCAGGAATTCCTCTGTCTCCATGACTTCCTTTATTATTTGTTCCTTTGCCACTTGATCTGCAATCTGATCCAAAGCTCCGCTCATCGGAGAACATCGTCATCACCACCAGCTTCAAGAGAACACAGGCCGCTCGGCAGCACGCTCTCTGGATCCAGAACATTCTGTCAGTGGTGAATAATGCATGTTGACTGTTTTCTGCGCTGGGGAAGCTATCTCCGCCCGTACCACTTCATGGATGAGGATGTTTTTGTTCACATTGTGTGTTAATGTCGGATGCTGTACGAACCCGTCGGTTTAGCGCTCCGTCTCTAATAAACGCGGCTCCTCCGCCTCGGGCTGCGGGCCATGATTAATGTATGAGGAAATTGCCGGTCTATAAGATAGTATTTCAAACCTGAGCAAAACCAGCCTGACTGTAATTCTACAATGTCCTGCAGCACTGCTACACGCTGATATAGATATCAAAGAGACAACGCAAAGGCCATGTTAATGGTGCTGCTGAAAGATTTATAGGCCGAATGCGAGGGAGCGCGGAGAAAACAGAACGCAGCCGTTCATACCAGACTCCAGATTACACCCAAGACAAATACCCAGCGACTTCTCCAATCAAATAATGTGCTCTGCGCTGACGGAGAAGCCCCACGGTTCTTCCTGATCATATTGGGGGCCTTGAAAGGAATATTACTCCTTCCTCCGTCGCCGGCGACAAGCAGACACCCTCAGAAATCACTTGGAAACACCATTAGGGCAATCAATAGCTAATTGCTGTGCTTTTGAGAAATCTTCTGTGATAAACAACCGACCCCTGGAAGTGGAGCAGAGACCGGGACTCTCAAACACTTCAGGCACCCCGAGGAAGCGCCTCTGCTGCCAGACAGAGAAGCAACTGGAATCAGCGTCCGTTTTCATTTGCATTGACGGGAAACATGATGTCGTCCAATGACGTCATCAACTCAACACCTCAGGTCTCCAAGCTTCACTTCGTCTCCACCTGAGAGGTCTGCTTCACTTTTGTCAAAGAAATGAACGATATTGACCTTCAAACATCAGCAGAAGGTTTTTTTTTTCCCAGCTGAAGCAGAAGCCGTCCTGGCTGGATTTCAAAGAGGGCCGGAGCTCGATTCGCCTCAGGCAGCTCGAACGGAGCGGTGCAGCCGACGGATCAGGAGGGAAGATGCGCAGAGTTTAAACTGAATTTCAGAATGATTATTGAGCAATTTCTTCGTGCGATCCCTAAACTGTACGAGGCAGCGGCTGGAATATCGAAGACAGTGTCTGACGTGAAGGTTTGAACTTTGAATACACTTCCAGGACTGCTCTTTTCTGAAAATGTGTTTCCAGAAACAGCAGTAACAGTTAAAACAACGCTGCGTCAGTCATTATATGTCCACGTGAAAACAGTGTGGTGTGAACAGAGTGTCTGGTTCGGTCCTGGAACCCCGAGGATCAATCACGCTTTCCTGAAGACCTCCTGATGGCTTTCAATGCACCGGGGTTATTTCACCCAGCGGCCAAGTTCACACACATTTCTATATTCTGGGGGCCAAAATCCATAAAACTGAAAAGATGAATGTCTCCCAAGTAAGACCTGGAACACTAACCTGAAATTAATTCCAACTTTCATTTCACATCCTGGCAGTGATGGATGAGGTTTGAACAGTCTGATGCCGCGGATCCACCAAAACAAAACGGCTCGATATTTGATGAAATGTTAAAAAAATGAAGGTATTGTACAGGAAGAAGCTGCACCAAGCTTCTTCCTGTCTTCACTCTGATGAAATCCGTGACCCCACCGTGACCCCCGACCCCCATCCAGCTCCACCCACTCTCCATCGATAAAGTGACGCCATTCAGTCCAGTGGCAGCCGGCAGCCAAAGCGACGGCGGCGGCGTGGCTGCAGAGGACGGCGAAGACAGCGCTCAAAGCTCCGCGCCGGCTTCAGAAAAGCTGCCTGTTCACAATAATTAAGCTAATGAGTCTAAACAACGGCGTAATGATTTGTTGATATTGAAATGCGACATGTTGCACCTTAATGAACGCCTCAGACCGAGGCCGACAGGTAAACGTCTCTGTGGAGGCAAATTACCCTCACGTCTCCGTTTGTTTGTGTTTTTAGATCAGCCGATGGTTTGGTGCCTCACAGCTTCGATCTCCAAACTGCAGAGAGGAGAGGAGGACGTGAGCTGCAGCCGGTCCCTCCGGTGGAGAAGCAGCTCTTCATTTCCTTAAATAGGAACAACCGAGAGGATGGAGACGTCACATGGTCCCGCATCTGCATGGCGGACTGAGCGTCTGGCTGACCCGACACTGAATGAATTCATCTGTCATACACCACCTGAAACCCCCCCCCAAACACACACACACACACACACACACACACGCCTGCAGAAAAATCCAATACGCTGCTCCGTTCTAAAAGCTGTGCTGAAACTGAGTAAGAGAACCCGGCGGGATTACATTTCAACCCTCTGCCCTCCCAGATGGCCTCCAATCTCAAATTACCAACTGCTTCCAGGCGGGAGGAGATGAAAAGTCCAACTTACAGAGTCTGACTGGGTGTGTAAACACATCTCACACACACCGACCGGAACTCACTTAGCCATCTATTTCCAGACACACGACCATCGGCTCTGATCGTCTGGAATACCAAAAGCTTTATGAAAACAACTGAAAATGAATATCAAAGCAGCGCTATTCCTGTCCAAAGAGACAGAAAGAGGAGTGACACAAGAAACACCGGCCCAGTTAAAATTCTAAATCTCAAACCTCACTGACGGTGAAGAGAGATGACTAAAAGTTCACCTATAACTACAGCAGACAGACATGAACCGGGCAGATGTGTTGGACACTATGCAGAAGATCTTCCTGTTGTGTGGATGGACCTGCTTCAACCAGCAGCTAATTCAACTCAGTTCAGCTTTATTTAAATAGCACCAAACACAACATGGTCATTTCAAGGCCCTTTCACAGAAAAGCCTGTGGAAAGTCCCGTTTCCAGTCCTTCCAGGTTTGTGTCGTTTAGCTTTTCTTGTTGGAAATGGTTTTAAAAATAAACTCTGATTGATTACACCTGATTTAAAAGTGTTCCAGTTGGTTTTTCCAGCTTCGTCTTGATCATGGCAGCATTTTCAGTGACTGTTTGGTATCAGCAATCCTCACGTTTCAGGGCAGAAGATGTTTCAGCAGTCAGTCTGCCGACTGTTGAAAACAGCCACTCTGTGTTGGTGGAAAGTGATCCTACCTCTGCTTGAACTGGAGAAGCGACAGCAGTCCCTCGCTCTAACGGAGGTCGATGGTTAAATCCATAGCAGGCCCCCGGTGTCGCCTTGGTTGTTACTCATACACGTCGCCTAATTCTCTTCATTGCAGCCCACAATTTCTTATCATTTCATATGATCACAGGCGCATCCTCCCTGGAGCGAGCGGGCGGCGAGCATCCTGCGCCGGCGCGAGCAGCTGGGCGTCGAGCGAGCAGCACGATGCCGTGTTTGATTCCACAGCGCTCTGTTGATGCACAGAGGCTTTATGTGTCATCTGGCCAAAGCTAATGAAGAGAAAGCTGGTGGGCGGGGGGGGGGGTGATCGATGCTGCAGGACTGGCTCTGCAAACACCGTCACATGGCGCGGCGGCCCAACGAGTCCACTTCAGCGCTCAGGACTCCCGGGAGGAGAGCTGGAAAGGATCCGGCAGACGGAGAATCTGCCATCGATTCCCTTCAAGGAGAGAAAACAAGAGGAAGAGGCCGGTCGGAGGAACCGGGAGGAGCTCAGAGGACTCGAGCGGGACGAGAGGACAGATCTGCAGACAGGAGGGTCATTTCAGGGGAAAACAATTCCACACACTGAAATGTAATCTCTCCACCGCACTCTCATCTCCTGCCAGCACTTGTGAAGTTGGAGCGATGGCTATCAACAAATAAGCTCTTCATCGGAGCGTGCAAACCTTTTGAACCGCACAACAACACTTCTGCTGCGCTGATAGAGACGGACTCAGCTGTCGCAGCACACAATACTAACTTCTATTTGACGCGAGCAGCCAGCCCAGACGGCCCAGGCTCTTCTCTCCTCTGCACAGTTCATGCAGAAGCAGTCTGGGGGGGATGCGGCGGATCACTTCTCGCCATATTTTACTGCGTATTAAGAATAACTGCTCTTCCACCTGCGCTTGAGAAGCTCTGTGGACTTTTGTTTTGTCTTTCCTGAGGCAAAGCGCTGTGGGAGGGATGTGGATATCCTGAATATCCTGCATCACCACAGCTCCAGCCGTTCACACGTCTGAGGAAGAACACCACAGAAATGAAGTATTCAAGGCTTCCTTACATCCAAGCCTTCTTTGTCCTCCGCTGGCTTGTAGCAGCAAGTATAATAGAGAGGAGAGAAAGTTCCTGGAACAGGCTGGCTGTACGGCTGCAGGAGCGACTGTGTCTGGATGACGGACACTTTATTATGACCAATGTTCATCATTTCCTCCATTACAGCCGCTCCTTTTCTTGGTTTTTGTTGATAGAACAAATTCATTTATTAAAGTGCTTCTTTGGCTGTAATATTCAAGAGGTAGAAGTAAAAAAAAAAAAAAAAAAAACAAGTAAAAATGAAAGTAATAGAATGCATGTGAAGTGAGAAATGGATTGATAAGCGATGGAATGATTTGATGCGTTTAAAGCGCAGCAGTCTGAATGTGCTCCGTCTCCCATTCATCATTCATCGTTGGATCTGCGGATGTGTCGTTCACACCACCAAACCGCATTTATCATTTACAGCAAACAAGTTCTGCCGTCCGCTCAGAAACGCAAAGGATAAAAATTGCCTGCTGCAAAATGACAGATGGAGTTTGATGGTGTGAAAGTTAAATCAACACACTGAAGGAAGGAAGGCAGCCGAGTCCATGATTAAATAAATGCGGTTTTATCAGTGTTATCAAACCAATTGGCCATTTAAATATATTTATAATGAAAAAATAATAATAGTAATGCCATATTTACATGTATAAAACAAGAATATCTTCTAAAATATTTGGTGAACTGAAGCAGCAGGGAGGTTTGCTGATAGAGGCTCATTCTCTGGACTTCAGCAGTTTTTAACCTGCTCTTTCTTTGTTGTGTCTGTGAAGGGTGGAGACAATTGAGAACCAATTCAGAAAAAGTTCAAAAGGAAAAAAATCCTGTTGGTTTGAACTTTTTTGCTGTGAAATTAACTCTGCAGTTTTAGCCTTCAGACTGTAGAGATGAAAAGATTTTTGATCACAGAAAGGTTTTCATTCCAAAAGCAGTCGATCGACCTCGTTTTAAAACGCTGCTGTGTGAACACGAAACTTTTGAAATGAAAATGCAAGAAGTGGCACATTCTCACACCACACTTCAAAAGGACATGGCCTGGAATTCAGGTTATTAGATCAGTTCTTACCATTTTCATTCATTGCTTCTTTGTGTATTTGACGTTTGTAAGTGTGTCTCTACCATCATTCATGACGTGTTTGAAAATGTGACTAAACCTTATAGCATCAGTACTGAAGGCACTGCACTTAAAGTTGAAGTGAAACTTTGTTTTGCATGGTTTTAATAAGTCCATCAGAATTGTGTTGAAGCAACTGAAACTGTGAAATTCTAAGTTACAGGACACGTTGCATTATTTAGCCCAACATAAATAAATCAGTAAAGAATAGACGTGCAGCACATTTCAGCTGAGATTCAGTTTGAAATGTTAATTCTCAGTCGTTTAAACTGAGGCCAGAGTACTTCTAGTTTAATTTTGAAGTATTCTCCACAAAAATTCTCATACCGCACTACTTCAGCAGCAACATCGACTTGGTTTGCATGTTCTGTTTTTGAATTTAAGTTAACTAATTAGAATTTCCAGAGTGTGAAGCGCTGAGAAGCTAAAGCGTTCAGTTTCCCAGAAATCCTGTTGAACAACAGGAAACCATCTTGGACTGTTAGAGATGCTTCGATGAAGGAGCCACCATTTGACCACCGGCCGAGTCGAGACAAGCCGAACAGAAGCTCTGCTGCTCCGGTTTCTATTTTCAAGGCCAGGAAGAGTCTTTCACATGAACCTGGCTCCAGAGCAAAGGGGGTCAACGTGCACCGTCACCGGTTTTTAGACTTTTTGTATCACATTCTTTGAACAATGTGAGGAAAGTTAATCGGCTGGACGGAATCGGGTTCAAGAGTCTCTAAACTCTGAAATCGCCGAGCCGACCGCTGGGCTTTCAGAGCCCGACACGGAGAAGAGAACGTGTGAGAACACTCGCCGTCCAGAGAAGAGCTGGAGCAGCGTTATGGAGATAACGGCGGCGTTTATCCGGGAGGACGGGGTTAAAGTGACAGAGCAGCGCCGCCTCCTCCAGGAAGCCCAGCGTGTGAACTCAGCTCCCAGGAGGCGGCGGGCCGGACCTCACAGATCCAGCCGGCGCTCACTCCGCTGCCCGCTGGAAACTTAATTAAGTGCCTTCAGGAGGCGGCGGGGCCTGGACGGCCCGGGCAGCGGCATGCCCCTGCTCCCCAGTCTTTAACAGTGATGAATTAGCCCGGCTTCTCGGCTGCCTGCCTTCCATCACGGGCGACTTTCGCTCCGGGGAAGGAGCGCCGCGGCTCGCTCAGCATCAAGCTCGCCCTGATGCAGGACGCCCAGCTCGTATTTGGGGAAATGAGGACATTAACAAAAGCCAATACTGGAGGTAAAACAAACAAAGCCATTAGAGGAAATCAAGCAGGCTTGTTAGCGTCTCTTACTTTAAGAGTCCAAACAAAGCAGCGCCTCTCTGCCGCCATTCTGCCGCGGCCGAGGGGAGATAATGACGATGCAGCTGCAACCGAGCAATTATCCTGGATCTTTCTGGCAATGCTCGGCTCTGGCAGGTCCACCGACGCTGGAAATAATGAAATGAAATGAAACGGGGGGAGGGAGCTGAAAGGCGTCCCTGTACAGTGGAACCCGAGACGCTGCTTCTGACCAGCGGGCGGTCGCCATCACGCCGCTGAGGCGCCCTGCTGCAGGGACCGACCAGAACCACCTCACACTTATTATCCCCCCCGCCTGGATTTCTCTCAGAAGACTGTTCCTACTGGAACACAGGATTCAGGATCCTGCTTCTGGAAGAACCAGGTTACGAGACCAAAGCCAAGGCTGTGGAGGAATCGGCTCCATCCGAGGTGCAGCCACCGGACATGAGGCTTCTCGTGAGTTACTGGAGAAGACTCAGTGAATGACTGAACTGTGCAGAAATATGTTATCATGAAGACAATCACATGTCGATGTCGAACAAAGAGAGAATGGTGGCACACCGGATAGCTCTGGACCATGACCTGCAGTCCAGTGTTATAAAACACCATCAGCAGTCTGCATGCTCCAACACAGAGTGTTAGAACATGACAGCTGTCTCCTTCACACTGTCTGATCTACAACTGTAGGTTTCAAACAATAAAATATCCCAGAAACCCAAAAGTGGCTCGTCTTTGATTTCCTTCTAATTGGAGCGCCTGAAAGCTGCCTGGGTTCGGTGGGAGCAGGCAGGAGACGGCGGGGACGGCAGCAGGCGGAGCGGCATTTAACGGCGCTAAAGACGTGTTCAATAGAGGCCAGAGAACGTTCGCTCCGGCTCGGCTGAATGCAACTGGGGCAGAGCATTCACACAAATCTATAAATACTCCCGGCTCCGGTGACAGGCATTGTGGTTATTTATAAATCCCATCCAGCTAAATGTGCCGAATGCTGCGTCACCGTCCCCAACAATCACGCAGATGCGAGAAGCGATCTGCAACTTTTCCCCTTCTCTTCCATGGCCCCCCCTCCCCCGCTCGGCTCCGGCACCCCGCCGAAAATTGAACACCATTTTAATTACAAACAAAACAATAGCAGCTTCCAAGACGGTTGCTCGACAATCAGGCGCGGCGGCTGCAGACACGGCTAAATCCCCGCGCGTCGCTGTGAGCGACTTCAGTCGGCCGGTAATGACAAGCTTTCCATTTTTTATTTCTAAGTGCGTGGCGGTGCACGGGAGATAGAGGAAGAGCGGAATGGAAACGTAAGCCGCTGACAAGCTTAATGATGCCGGGCCGCGGTCCGGGTGGGGACGGAGGCGTCAGGAAGCCGGTCCACATCAAACAGCGCCCAGATGAGAACGGCGGCCCGCATGCCGATCACGCCGCCACTCCCACCCCGCTTCACAGGCAAGGCGGCGGACCAGTTTGTCAAGGGTACCGCGGATTGAGTGAACCAGACACTCACACTCTGCAGCTCAGCACAAAATAAGTCCAACGTGAGCCAGGGGCAAATTAATATTTTGTTGCATCAGGCAGTCCGTGCACTGAATTAATCTCACACTGTCTCTTTTTTCTTCCTTTTTCTCAAAACTGACAAACATTAAAGAGACGAAACCCTTTCAAAGTCATATAAACGACGCATTAGAGGCTCCATGATTCACATTTACAGGGCGTTCCACTCCCCTACAGCCACGCAGCCGACAGAGGACACCAGTCCTCTCTCTGCTGGAGGCGTTCGGCTCCACTCCAGGTTGGTGGTGGAACCACCTGGGGCAACGCCGCGGCGGCGGTCAGAATTCATTAAACCTGCACAGCTTATTCAGCAAGTCAGGAGCGAAGAGAGACGGAGGAACACATTAACATCCCTCTGTTCTAAAAGTCAGACTTCAAACGCCACGTTTCAGTCGACTTCTCCAGATTCAAAGAGCTTCTCTCCAACCGGACTTGCTGGAAATTAGATTCATCTGATCCCAGAAACTTCACACAAAAGATGCTCAAAGCAGACGACAAGGTCAAACTACTGGAGAAGGTTGCATGTCTAGGAAAGAGAAACCTCTGAAAAAACTGACAAGATTCATATCATAGAGGGACAGAGTCAAATGAGAGACTTTTCAAATGCCAACAGAAACTCAGCCGTTTTGCTTAAGTTGAGCTCCTGTTCAGATGGTGAGATGTTTTGGAGGAACTGAGCAAACGCAGTGTTCTGTTCTGGGTGTTGGGACCATGTCTCACAGTAGAAATGAAAGATTAATAAGGTTTCATGAAGAAAAGTGTTCCTGACGCACATGTCTGACCGCAGCATCGCAGCAGCATGGAACTAGGAAAAATGGACTTTTATGAACTTCTATCATTGTCAGTTTGTGATTTCTTCATAAAAACTTCAGTCCAGTCAGCGTTTCTCTTCATTCGTGCATATTTGAGTGATCTATATGAATATTCAGCCTTGGTAGACTTGTTCATTACCAGTCATGACAGGTCTATGTATCATGTGTCTGTGCTCATCATGTTATGCAGGTTCCAGGCTAACGTAACGGGGAATTGTTTGGACTTCAGTGTTGAAAACAACAGATAGATGTACTAATATTTAGCAATATAAAAGTAGTCAGTAGTGCTAGGGCGCTAAAGTAGCTTATTATTGACTGTAGGTGACTTTGGCAGCAGGATATGGCTCCTTTATTTCACACCATACAAATGTCCGTGTTCTCCCATCGTTATGGAGTTCTGTGTTTGTTTGGGTGTGTGTGTGTGTGTGTGTGTGTGTGTGTGTGTGTGTGTGTGTGTGTGTGTGTGTGCCTGCGGTTTCATTGGAAAACCTAACTACAGCACCCACTCGTGGCCCAATGTGAAAACTACACCGTTCTCAGTGTTTCTGACACTGTTTTCACTTGAAACGTTGTCGTGTGACCAAGGCCTTCGCTGGGTCTCCACTTGAAGACCGAACCTTTCAGGTACAGGAGGAAAACCCGAGGAGGAAGCGCCGCTTACCTGGAAGACGCCTCAAAGAGGACGACACACTGAGAGTCAGTGGTGGAAGAACCCTGGCAGACCGGGGCACTGAGCCGTGGAGAAAACTCAGACTGCCTCCTCTCTTGATTCACGCCATCTGATGGAGTGCAAACTGAAAGTAATCTGGACCTCACACCGCTGGGCGGACGCCAGATATCGACAAACACAGGCGGCGAACAACAAGCACACCGACATCAGGCTCTGAAAGGCTGCAGCTCCCCTCAGCCAGAGAACTCATGTAATAAGCAAAAACAAAACCCCGACAACAATAAGCACATCAAAGCAGAGGAGGAATCCAGCTGAAGGGAAACCAGCGTACTGTCGTCTGATGTGCGGCTCTGTGGAGTTCCAGCTCTCTTCTCAACACAAAATTACTGTTTTTCAAGCATACAGACAGAAAAGGAAACGTGTGAGGCCACTCAGGCAAACAGAATCACACGTGTGCATTAAGAAGCACAGGCCGTCCGTCCACAAACAAATGCAGCGAATGCAAACAGCTGCAGAGATTAAAATGAAGAGATGCACTTTGAAGAGCGACGGCAGGTCGAAGCAGCACGGAACTCGGCAGCATGAGGTTTCTCAGCGTGAACAAATTATTTATCACGACACTTCAAAGTTTGTGCTGCACCATCCTTATTACCAGATCAGCTGAGCGGAGATTTCTGAAGAAATAAAAGGAATCCTCCTGCCCTGACATGATATTCTTAAAATTATTTTTCAGTGCTCTATCAGAATCTCCGATGTTCATTTGTAGAGACAGAAAATATTCTTTATGGGAATCTGTCCAGCATGATCCCATCTGAGCTGAAAGGCCTCTAAAAGTTTACATTCATCACAATCAAACCTCCAGAGTTTAAAGGTCATCTTCAGGAGGAACAGGTCTGGGAGGTTCTGGGATCTCGTGACGATACAGAGAAGAAACAATCTGCTCAGTGAAGCAGAGCTGAAACTAGACCAGGCCACTGAATCGGTAAAGCATTAGCATGAACAACCACAGCATGCTAGCTGATATTAGGCGATTAGAATGTATTGAAGAGTGAATTGACGCGCGTCGATTAAGAAATGACCAGTTTATCATCGTTATCGACTCACTCTCTATCCCGATGATGTTTGATCACTGTTTTATCGAGCAGCTCGACTGAGGTTTCATTATAAACACAACCAACAGCGCCCTCTAGTGGCCCAAACTAATCACGTCACTGTTTCTGGCGTGATGTAAATGTGAAACTTTTCTGAAACAGAAACACCAAAAAACCTGACGTAGCTACACTTCGTAGCTACGTCAGGTTTTTAATTAGAGCTGCTACCAGATGAGGACATTTTTAGTTCCTGGAAAATGTCTTAACTTAAGAAAAACTTCAAATAAGTAGAATTTCTCTCAGTGATGTTTGAGATTTGGAACATCTGAGTTAAATTTCTTCGCCGTTGGGTGCTGTGCCGCGACACACACTGTGACACACACTGTGACACACACTGAATCAGTGTCAGTATGTTACTGTGCAATAGTGTAAAAGTGAATTCAGCAACGCAATAATCCTCAGTTAAAAAGAAAAAAAGTGGTATCACAGCGAGTTAGTCCTCAAAGAGGAGAGCAATCTTATCTCCTGCTGTAGACGTCTTCCTGCCGCTGACAGCTTTAATCTCCTATCTGACATGTATAAAAGCCCAGTAATGTGTGTGAGAAGCCGTTTCGCTGCATTACGCTCCCCGCTGTGATTTCTACCTGCAGCAGTGTGTCGCTTCCTCCATGCCCCTCGGGGCTTCGTCATAATTACGTTCATTATCCAATCTCCACTCCTGCCTGCTATTGTACGCTCCAGCTTGACCCAAACTCCACTCGGAGCACTAATCCCCGGGCAGCTGTAATTGATGTGCCCTTGTTCTGCGTGTTCTCCGGCAAACGCCTGCTAATAGAGCGGGACAGATTGGAGGACCCGACTGTAATCACCAGCGTTTAGCGCTCCTTCTTTGTACTCTCTTCATCTGCACGGCTAATTGGGATCAATAAACATGGCGAGCAAACACGACTCATTAGGACTTGCACTATTTCCTTCGCCCGAAGTGTGAAGCAGCCCGCAAACCTGCCTGCAGAATCGCTCTCCGGCTCGGCTGCTGCTGGATACTCAATAGATGGAGCGAGCGAGAATAAAAAAGCCTTTGAAATCGCTGAGAAGCTTTTGAAGCCCGTGTCCCACTGCTCGACGCTCTCAGGGTTTTCATCTCTCCACATCGCTCCTCATTTGCAGAGGAGCTCTCAGGGCCTCGCTGAGCAGCTGTAATGAACTCCGAGGAAGGAGGAGAAAAAAGAGAAGCCTCCACCAGAGGAGGCGACTGCAGCTGACAGCCCGGCGTCCTCCGCTGCACGCCGCATGTGCCGCAGGACGCTTTATGCAAACACGCAATAATCTACAGAACCGAGCAGAGGAGAAACGCTCGCCGCTCTAACGGAGCCCGGAGGAGCTGCGCAGACTGCAGGTCAACGCCATGTTCGCCGTGGGTCAACATTTATAATGACGAGTGAGAAAAATCAGCACCTTCGCTCATCCATGGCCTTCCTGTGACACTGATAAAGCTGAAATAGTCTGAGATAAATTGAGATTCTAGTATTGTTTTATCAGTTTGTTTTTTTTTTCTATCAGCTGTGAAGAAGACTGCAGAAGCTACACGGGTTAAAAAGCAAAATTCCTCCTAAACTAAACCACAAAATGAACATAATCCATCCATCAGCCACTAGATCTGTTGGATCTGTGAAAATCCTTCAGATTAAACGACTGTCGTCTGGTTCAGGCTCCATTATTCTTTTAAAATGCATCAATAAGTTGTATTTATTGACTCATTTCTGTGCTGTTGTTGGTTCTGCTGCCAGGACTTGGGTCAGTCGACTCCGTCTTTAAATCGCTATCATGGAAATTCTTCCTCCAAGCGTTTTACTTATCAATCATGTGCAGGAGCGTGATACAACAGGAACATTTCTCCTGAGGACTGAGCTGGGGAGGGGAGAACTCTCCCCCCACAAAGCTTAAAAAGCAGTCTGTTCCTCCCACTGAGCTCCGGCTTCACACCTTTGCTCATAATGGCAGCTGTTCATTTCCTGTGTGAGGCGGCGAGGCCACCCGCCAGCCGGAGCGCAGCGTGAGGCGGAAGCCTTCACCAGCAAAAAGGAAAATGCTGACAAACAACCAAACAGCGGAGAGGAGCAGCAGAATGAAGAATAGAGAGATCAGGAATGAGATGTTTCATCAGAGGACGAGAGAAGGAATGAGAGGATGGGCTCAGATGAGAGAAAGAAAATCCTTCAATTTACCCAAACGATGCAGACTTCCATTTGCGACAGGGGTAGCTCCGTCTACATGGAGGGGCAATAAGATCTAGAGGGATCTCAGAGACTTCTACGGGCAATGAGGTGTATCGCCTGCAACAACAAGAGAGAGGGAGAGACACTCTGAGGCGGCTCGCAAGGCACATGTTCTCAACTTCAGTCCTGCAGTGTGTTTTCATTCAGACGGCGTGCTGCACGGGCAACGGCGTGCTGCACGGGCGACGGCATGCTGCACGGGCGACGGCGTGCTGCACGGGCGACGGCGTGCTGCACGGGCGACGGCGTGTGTGCTGCACGGGCGACGGCGTGTGTGCTGCACGGGCGACGGCGTGTGTGCTGCACGGGCGACGGCGTGTGTGCTGCACGGGCGACGGCGTGTGTGCTGCACGGGCGACGGCGTGCTGCACGGGCGACGGCGTGTGTGCTGCACGGGCGACGGCATGTGTGCTGCACGGGCGACGGCGTGCTGCACGGGCGACGGCGTGCTGCACGGGCGACGGCGTGCTGCACGGGCGACGGCGTGCTGCAGCGGGAATCCGTCTCCGGCAGCAATGCTCGGCTGCCGCCGTCTGCAACATTCTCAATGTCTTCAAACCAGCGCCGAGAACCGTCACACATGCATTACCACAAGAGGCTGAATCAGCAGAGCTCCGAGCCAGGCGGGGGGGGGGAGCGGGAGCAGGAGGAGGAGCAGGAGATGACACATGATCAGAATGCATCGGGCTGAGCGGAGCGCCAGGCGACGGCGGACTCTGCACGGCACAGATATGAAGAGGGAGGAAGGAGGAAGCGGAGGAATGGATCTGTTATCGCAGGTGTTGGCGTCACGCTGACCTTTGAGGCTGAAAGCTGAAGAATGCAGGTTTGGAAAATAAAGAGGAAAAAAAGAAAGTAGTGTACATCAGGAGTTATGAGTTCAGCATAAAAGACACATCACAGTGAGAGCAGCACCAAGTCACCAGAAATCCACTGATTCTTCACTCATTTCTGGGTTTTTAGTACGATTTTAAAAGAAAACTGCTTTAATTCTGAGGTAAATCACTAAAGCTTGAATCAACTCAACAAAACTAACACACCTTCCCTTTGTCCCCTCACTCTGTTGTTGTTTGTAATGAATCTGACTCTGGATGTGAGTCAATCCTTTATTTCAGTTTTTTTACAAGTAGAAATTTGTAGGATCACACTGTTCGTCACATGGCTTACAGATTTCTCCATTCAAACCGGAGGTAAAAGCTTCTTAATTCTGATTTTCTGCTCACAAGTGATCGACATCCGATCTGCTGTGTGACAGTGTGGACGGTGAAATTCAGATTTTCCACACCGGACCCAGGCCTCCATCTTACGAGGTACCAAATCGGATCAGTATCTGAGGTCTTTCAACGCGACCGCCGTCTGAACAGTCCAGGCTCGTGTGTTTGACCGCAGCGCCAGGCAGCTGAAGACACTCAGAACAGATAAAGATCTAAATTTAATGAGACAGAAATAAAAGTCACGGAGGGCCAGTCGAGGAAACGTTTCTCACTCTAATCAAAGGCAGAGCTGATATTCACCGCTTTATCAAATAAACACAACTCAAACTATTTAAGATGTGAATCAAAAAATGATCTAAATCAATAAATATTAACCTCTTCCCCACCAGTAAACAGAATATGTAAGAGGATATAATGGAATATATTCCCACAGATTTTATCTTTTGAGTCAGAATTCCTGACAGTATTCAGAGAGTTTCTGGAAAATTGCTTTGCCAAGACGTTTCTACAGACTTTCATTGTGAAATCTTCTGTATTCCAGAAAACAAAGAAACATAAAGCTCTGTAACCTGGTCCTGCTCTGCCTCCTGTCTCTCAGTAACGGCTTCGAATCTGAGAGCCGGCGTTTTCTCCGCTGCGGCGCCGGCGCCGAGCGGACGGCTGGGACTGGGTTCAGGCGCCCGTCAGGAGGGAATTCTGGGTCACGTACGTTTCTGATGAAGTCGTAAAGCCTGTGGCTGAGGGGTCATTAACTTGAAGAGGAGTTTAGGCAGGGCCGATATAAAACGGAGCATTAAAAAGCTCGTCCTGATGGGTCCCAGTCTGCAGCGGGACGGCTCTGATGGTTTTACTGTGGCGGCACGATGGTGGCAGCAGCCAGAGGGATGCTGGGAGACCCCCGTCCAGACCAGCGGATTCCAACCGCCACCGATCCGTCAGTGTTTACAGGCGAAGACTCATCTCCACACCTCTGCACTGAGGTGTGTGTTTATTATGGCCAAACAGTTTCCAGTAGGGATGCACTGAGGCCGCCCCAGTTAAAGCAACGCTTGGTTTCCCAGAATGCTTTGGATTCCAGACCGTGTTTGCGTTGGCCACAGATCAGAAAGATCACAACCTTTCTTTTCCTGCGTTTGTATGCTAATTCTCACCCAACGGCATGTTTTCCAGCCCGACTGCCAGCTCGGCGGCTCCTCCATCTGAAGCGAATCATATAAGAAGAAGACCCTCGGCGGAATGGAAATCTAACGGCGGCCTGCCTCGCGGACGAACGTGCCCTACAGGACAAATGGGTTGAGCTCCTGTGCGACTGGATGCTGCCAGTAATAATCTGTTATCCACGGAGGTTCAGTCCCGGATGGAGATTCGGCTCCGTAAGCCTCCTGTTATCGCTGGAGAGCAGGTTCTGCGCTCTCTTAACGCCAAGCCCCAAACACAATCACTCCCACAACTTGTAAACTGCTGCAAGGGCAGGCCAAGTGGTTTCAAGGACTAATTAAGCTTAATAATCGGACATATGCTCCAAAGAAACACACACACACTCACACTCGGACACAGTCTGCTCTGCGCTCAATGCATTCTAAAAATAACGGCGTTACAGATAAAGACAGATCTTCAGCACATGGGTCATTTTCTGCCGCCGTGACAGATTTAAGAGCACAGGCCTGCTCTGCTTACCTGTCCATTACTGATAAAGTACACTTTCCTGGCTGTGACCTTGACAGTTTTTGTTTACTCACTTGAAAAAGTCATGCTATAAGCAGTTCCTGGATGTGAAAAGCTGTTGAAAGCAAAAACGGTGGTGTAGACGTGAAATAGCTGCTTCCGTTACAGTGACTTATTAGCAACCAGCCTCATGGAGCCTTCAAAGATATGATAATCAAAATGGCTTCGCCGCCATATTACAGAGCTGGAGTTCGTCTCTCATCAGTGACACAACTAAAAACCGTCAGACCGACGGTGCGTTCCCACCAGACGCGTTGCAAGCGTCACGGGCGTCACCGACGCCTCAAAGTTGACGCGCGCAAAGTGTGGAATTCGACGCGTGTTCATCGACACACGACGCTTGCAACGCTCGCGACACGCGGCAGCTCATTGGCAGGAGTGGGAGGAGCTTCTGTGTCCTGTCTTCATGTCGACTATGGCGGATCCCATCGAGACACTGGCTTGGCTTTATATCATAAAGAAAGCCAGAAAACGGCGTCGTCAGGCGCCTGTGCGACGTCTTTGGGTTCATCCCATCCTGGAGCGGCGTTCGCAATTTGGCGAATTTCATCATTTGCTCCAGGAGCTGCGTGAGGATGAGGTTCGCTTTCGGCGGTACTTCCGCCTCTCCTGGGCCCAGTTTGACGAGCTTCTGGCCCGCATCAGCGCTCAGAGTGCTCGTCTGTGATTGGATGACGCTCTGCGTCGACGCTTCAAAAATTCAATTTTCCCAACTTCAGGCGTTGACGCCTGCAACGTGCGACGCGGCGTGACGCGCTTCGCCAACGCTCGAAAAGCTCGGAAAGCGACGCTCGTAAAGCGCCTGATGCGCGTTAGGTCCGTTGAAGCTCGTCCACCAGAGACTGTGAATGTAGAAGCAACGCCGTGACGCTTGCAACGCGTCCGGGGTGAACGCACCATGAAGAGGAAGTGACGGGACGGGTGCAAAACGCCAGCGAGAAATATAAACAGCAGGTGATCGTGAAAAGTGTAAAAAAAAAACTACAAGACGCCTTAATTTCAGACTGAAAATATGAGTAACTGATGTTTTGGTTAATTAACTGAAAGCAGGAGGAGCAGTCATTACAGCTGCTTTTGTTTTTGCTCACAATCACCACGCTCTAAAAAAATATACGCTGGCTCTATTGCCAAAATTAATCGAGAAAATTAGATCATTTTGCAGACTGGATGGCCAAAAAACCCACAAATTTATGTACAAATATGGGGGAAAAAAAGAACAGTGTTTGGATTTTTCCTGTTTTTCTTATTATTATTTTTTGCACCAGAGCAAATCAATGACATCTATTTTCTCCAAGTGAATTTCACAGTTTTCAGGTTTAGTAAAATCTGATCTCATGAAGTTTTGTGTATTCACACTTCCTGGCAGTGAAACAGAGAGCAAACCTCTGCGGCCGTTCAAAGATTATTAGGCTTTCATCGACCAGTCAGGATCAAGATGATCTGCACGTGACGCCGTGTTTGACAAAACTAGATCCCGGAGGCCAGTAAAACCACGCTGTGTGTTAAAAAGTGGCACTTCAAGGTCCAGCAGGCGCTGTTTGCTACCGTCAGTAAAAAGCGGCCCTGGACGGGTCACAGGATGAGATCGATTCCTCGAGGGTCATTTTGAAATGTTTTATGTCAGAAACATGATCTACTGGTCCTGCGGGGCCGCGGGGGGGAAAAGATGGCCTCCGCCGGCCGTTCACCTTCAGGGTCACAGCTGCGTCGGCGCAGCCTCCCTGACGGTGTGGGTGGAGGGGTCTGGTTTCACCGGCTCTTAATCAGCGCGGCACGACAAGGTCGCCGTGGCCGGTGAAGCTGCGCCGCCGCCGCTCTGATCGGCGGCTCTCAGAGGACAGGTGGCGTCTGAGCCGCGGCGCCGAGCCGGGAACTTTCATCCTGTGGATCCTTGTTGACACAAATCTGAGGGACAAACACCCCCCGCCCCCACCCGACCCCCGCCTCACCCCGCCGCTCTGCCTGTGACGGATGAGCACTTCCGTCGGTTATGCAACGGCGGCTCTGCCGTGCACGGCGCCACTCAAAAAGCAGGTTTAAGCGGTTTTGGCTTTATGTAATGTGAAATCTAAATCTTTCCCTTTCCGCGTGGCACGCTCGCTGGTGGCATTACTCAACAAAAGAGGGCCGAGCTGTGCGCCGCTGGATGTCCTAAGCCCTGCTTTAACCTATTAGTCCAGGGGTTGTGCGACTCTCCGCATTGATTCTGGGAAAATTTGCTCTTGCACAACAGATTTCAGCCGACGCCGCAGCGGCGACGGGATTATGGAGTTGCTGTGTGTTGATTATGAACAGATCAAATGTTTTTTTTTTTTTTTTCCCCCCCCGCCAAAGAGGAAAATTAAAAAACAGGATGTATGAGTGGAGCTGTGGGAGAATGAAACAGAGCTCTACAATATCATGTTGACAGAATCCAATTAACCTTTGCAGCTTTAGCGTCGGGGCTTGGAAAATCGGCTTTGCTGTGGCAACCCTCCCTTTATCATTCAGTCCATCTCATCAGCACCGCATCGATGAGGTCCAGAGGGAGGGGGTTTACAGGGTTCACTATCAAACACAAAGATTTCATTATTCATAGTGTCCACAGCTCGGCTCAGTCAGAAGGCAAGCTTAAAAAAAAAAAAAAAAAACAGAAGAAGACGCTAATACACAATTAATTACTGCAGCTGATCATGGCACCGAGTGGAGCTCTGTGTTGAACTGGGCCGCTCCGCCGCGATGCCACCAGCAGCACCGTCACCGGCTTCGCTAAACACTTCACAGCGCCGCGCTCATGGCCGACTTCTCCTCAGCCCCAGGAGAAGGTCAGCGAACAGAAAACAACAGGCCTGGGCTGTGGAACACGTCGGCGTAACGGGAGCGTGGGTCCGACTGGCTCTGGAGGCTAAGCTAACGTTTAGCAGGGGGAATCGCAACAAATCAAGGCGTGGCCCAGCGTCGCAGAGGAGAACCTTATTGTTCTGTTGTGAGATCAGGGAAACTTGTCCCAACACTAGGGATGGGTTCTGTTCACATTTTGACCCGATCCGGGACCAATACCCGGTACCTGGGAATCAGTACTGGTACTCAATGGTAGCCATTTTCAGTACTTTTCTGTTTATGAGGTAATTGTAAAATGTTAAATTTGTTGTCTGGCTGCAGACGACGAGTCGCTAATGGACTAGCAGGCTAGTGTGCAAATTGATGCTAGCATTCAAATCAATACTAGCATTTTGCTAACGATGCGGAACGCAGGAGTTGTAGCCGTAGATCTGAGGCTGGTCCCTCCTCAGCATTGAGAAACATCCTGTTCTTCACCAGGAGCGTCCTCAGATTAGAAGTATTCCCGCTGCAGCGAGCGGAATCTGTGCCGTATTTTGAAAAGTGGAGCCATACTTTGGAGCGCTCTCTAGTCATACTGGTTTGTTGACATGCTTTCATTACGCTCTTGAGCCTGCAAAGCTGCTTTCAGGTCCAGCATGGAAAATTTCAAATTTTTCCAGTCCCTCACAGTCACAAGGTTATGTTCAGGTACCGAAACATGGTACCGTTTGATTTTATGTGAATCGATACTCAGTAGTACTGACAGAAGTCGGTCAGTACCTATAAAAGTACCGAGTTCAGTACCCGTCCCTACGATCTGGGGCCCATCATGCTGCTCGTCCACACTGAAGAGGTGGCATTATGCTCCCTGCCTCAGACTTCAGCACCGTGCAGTGGGACTTCACATGGCGTCACTGTTAGCACCGTGTGGATCAGTCTAATCCTGCATTCAGGCTCCGTTTATTCCCGTTTCACGTTTACACAGAAACATTTTGAAGCATGAAAACAACAGAAACACTCAGAGCTATCAAGTCCTCATGCTGGGCCACTGGTGGCGCGCTCGGAGCGTATCCACACAGTCCCATCATGGCAGATATTTCTCAAAACGTTTGTCTGTTCTCTGGGAGTTTTCTGTCTTCACTTGAAGACGTTGTTCCGTAAACAGGTTCTGCTTCATGGTAGACGCTCGATCATCTTGATGTTTGAGCAAAATGAGAGAAACCTATCAGCGTGTGACGACGACAGGAAGCAGAAACAAACAGCGGCAATGTGCTGGAAGCCGACTGAGATGATCAACATGTTTGTATCTACTGCGGATTCGGATGAACGCCGGCCTTAATTCCGATGGGACGTCGGTCACGTGGCTGTCGGCTCCACAGCTGATGAGGCCGCCCTTCACCAGGAACAGGAGTTCAGTACCAGCTTTTCTTTACTACAATCATACTGCTGAAGTTGACACCAGGCAGCAGCAGTTCTGCAGCCGTCCAAACAGGCTCTCACAAGACAGCAACACTTCAGTACAGACCGAGGAAAGGGTGACGGTTCTCCATCAGCATGAGAGATGACTGGATGAAGCAAGGCATCACGCTGGGGTTTCAAACCAATCAAATCGTCCTGAATGCTTCTCAAACAACACAGAAACCAAGAAATCTAATCATTCCTCATTCAGCACAGGGCGGGAGGAGCTGTCAGCCTCACAGCTTTACTACTTCATCAAAACAATGACAAGGTCTGGGTTTTCCAGCCATACGGTTTCTATATTCTTGCCACTTCTCCTTATTGATTCTTTAACCTCAAAGTTGATATTTTACACTGCTGAGCATCCCAGGAAGAGAAAAGGCTGGTTTCATCCGGCTAACTATACCTGGTGATTTTCATCACTTTTCTCTCATTATTGATAAATCATTTTCAAAATGTCCAAATATAAGTCCCATCATTCATTCATGAACAATTGTTTTAGATTGAAATGTAAGAGTCTGAGTAAACCATTCTGTGAGGAATACTGCTTTCTTTAGCTAGCTTGATAACAGCTGAACCTTTAAAAGGTAACAGTAACACAGATTCCTTAACATCAGTTGACTCATAAAAGTTACTAATGACCGAGCGGCTTGAGGTCTGCAAAGTTCTCAGAACATTTTCTCTGTTCTGGAGACGAACGCAGCAAGAAACGCTGTGTTGAAATTCCCAAAAGCAGCAATTAACCATTGAAGCGGAGGTTATTCACTGTGCAGGTCGTCCTGCGGAGGAGCTGTGACCTATAGCCAGCCAGTAATTACAGCAGGAGGACGGAAGGGAGATGTAATGCATCATCTCAGCACGGACGAGAGACCGGCTCAGTGCTGGAGGAGGGGAAGCGTGGCTCCACACACAGGAGCAAGACTGAAATGAAACATGTGGAACACCGGCCGGGGCTGAACTGGAGCCCGGTCCAGACTATGTGGAGGCTACATGGATTGTGTGCATTAATGAGTCCCTCCTCTGAGCTCCTCTCCCCACTCAGCTGATGTGAAAGTGGAAGGTGAGCCACTGCGCCTCCTTCAGGATTCCTCTACACTTCGTCAATACTTCGAGAGTTGTTAATCGTCCTAATATAGTTCAGCATCTCGCATCCCAGGCTAAATACTTCAAAAAGCCCAGTGCAGGACGGCCTGGAAGCACAAAACACGTCAAAATGTGAAGAAAACAAGGAGTCCCTGGGAGCCTGCCGAGTCAGCGACGAGCCCTGCTCTCACCTTCAGCGTCTAGTGCTCCCTCATCATATCTGATACTTCCGGGCCACCGTACCTGTTCAAACCTCCGCAGGCTGTACAGACACAGCAGTTCATGTTTCACTGCTCCCATCATCGGGGACGTCAGCTGTTCTCCCTGCTGCTGCTGGAGCTTCAGAGCCTCAAACACTCAGACCAGTTCGACCAATCAGTCGCCAAAGTCACCTTCAGCCACCAATCCACCCTGAAACAGCAGCAGGCGAAACAGAGAGCGCATCGCGTCGCTCAGTGGGGGGGAAGCTTTACTTTAACTAAGTGAAGAAGTTTGGTAAAGAGAGAGAGACTGTATCTCAGCTTCCTCCTCCCTGCAGCCGTGAGACCGGAGAACCAGTAACATCCCAATATCCCAGAAACAGGAGCAGAAAACCCCACATAGACCCCATATGGACACCCTCACTCACTGCACTGTCTAACTGCTGTTCTGTTGTGTGTGTTTATAAATAATTCATCTGTGTAATAATGATATGATATCTGCTATAATTCCAACATCCTGGTGCCAGAAGGAAAAAGACCATCAGGTTTTTTTTTAAGCAAGTTTTGTTATTATCGTTACTGCTGCTGTTCTTTTTCTTTTATTACTGTCCATTTGCTGATGGATTAACACCATTTCCTGGCACATCACCAGAGGAATTCCAGGCTGTGGACTCAGCATGACGCTGGTGGTGCCCGATGGGCCAACAGGTTCTTCCTCTTCTGACACCAAAACAACACACTTCAGATGTGTCCATTTATCAATTCATCCTCCAAAATCACTTCAGCAGCTCAGCTTCTTGTCGCCAACACTGAGACGTGGCTGCTATGAAGTCATTCCAAAGCTCTCCACTGGCTCTATGTCCTGAATGAATGTGACTTCATTCATTTTGTCAGTCGTTAAAACATCACGTAGTTTAAACAACTGTAGTTCTTCACAAAATAAAGAACATCTGGTGTTGAAATCAGGAGAGCTCGTGGGTCCAGGTTCCTCTGAGGAAGATAAAGATTTCTCTTTCTCGGGAGATAAAGCTCATTTTAAAGCGTTATGTTAGTAACGTTGATGAGTTAAAGCTGACAGCTCCAGTTCATCCAGGATGATTGAGGGAGATGTTAAACTGACCCACTGCGTCTTATTGTGATCAATCTGAGGGACTAAATTCACTCTTTCATGAAGGATGAATATCGGACTGGGAGCTGCGTCCTGCTTGGATTCACAGTGTCTGATGTCTCTCAAAAAGTCGTTATTTAGAAAAATATCAGCTCTAATCACTGGTAGTTCCCAACCAGAAGGGAGTGGATGTTTTACTGTTTGAGAAATGAACTTAAAATACGATAATATCAGCTGTCAGTTCAGTCCAAATATTTCCCCTTAGCTGAACACAGCTGAGATAAGAGAATATTAAATATCCATTCAATCCCGCTTCTGCTGATTTATTTCATTATTTATTTTCATTAGCTTTCAAGAAAGTTCTCCTATATTGTTACATGATCACTGTCATTTCCAGACTTACAGACGTTATCCTTCAGTCTGCTGATTCAGTTGTTTGTCCACATGGTGAAATCAAAGTGTTACTCTAAACCCAGTGAGATGGAGCTCTGCAGTCTGTCAGCGTCAGCCAGAAGGTTTCTTCCCGTCTGGATCAGCCTGATTCTTCCAGGAGCAGGTCGTTCTCGCCCTCCTCCCCCTCAGAGTCGAGACTAGCAGCCTGGTAGGTCTGAAACGCTCCAGGCCTGGTCCACAGTTCACCTTGGCGGCTCCCCTCGGCGCTGCGACAGCGAGCAGAACGCTGCACTCTCCCAGCGGAGCAGCGCTCTGCTGCAACACCTCCAGACCGAGCCGTCAAACCAGGAAACCAGAAACCAGAGGGAGCTGCCCTCCCGCCAGGGGGGTGAAGGTCAAGCTTCCGTCAGCTCGCCGGATAAATGACGCTCCTGGAAATCACCCTGTGAGGCTTCGGCTGGACGGCCAGAGAAATCCACACTCCTGGCCGGGTTTAAGTTTGGGCCGATATTTACTATTTTAATGGATCAGGTTGAGGCTAAGCCAGGTGATCACCGTGACGTTCACTGGGCCCCGTCAATAAACAGCAACCAGACCGCAGCAGCGCTAGCATCCAGAGGCTAACACGCAGCAGCCTGACCTCCAGGATCCAGATCTGCACCGAGCTGCACAGGATCACCCTGGAGGTCACGTGACCCGCGAGGTCCCAGGTTTCACCCTGAGGGGTCAGAGAGCAGCGCTCCACGACCTTTACTGCTCTGAAGCAACACGGAGGGCAGGACGGCGTCCGAAAAGGCCTTCATGTATGAAAAAACAGAGTCAAGAGAAGTAAAGAAGGCCTGATGGAAGTGAAGGACTTTTCAAAATAAAACGTAGTGCTGACAAATGGAAATTTAAATGCTGGTTTAAAATAAAACTTTACTTTTTTTTTAATTCTATGTTCACAACAAAGCAATAGCAACGGAAGAGTCTGACAGTCTGAAGATTAAGTTTGATTTTATTGTGAAAAGACTGCATGGGACATCCTTTATTGTCACATTCCAGCTCTGGACGGCGGAGGACGGGTGGAAGGTAAAGGTTTCACTGGCACGTCGGCTTCAGAAGAAACAATGAGTCAAATGTTAACGGACACTGGTTAATTCTTTTTTTTTAATTCAAACCTCCTGTTTTTCAGATTTGTTTTGATCAATCAAGATTTGAAAAGCATCGATTTAATATGTCATTACTTTATTGTGAAAATGACTCCAAAGGACTCAAAACTCAAAGTGTAGAACTCCTGCAGATGAACTCAGGACTTGAGGGCAAAGACTTGGAAACACTGAAATCTAATTCAGTGAAGGTGCAGCTGGGGAAGAGCCACAAAGACAAGTCACACCTTTTAAGAAATCAGCTGAGTAATTAAACATCAGAAACAAAACAATGTGAGAAAGAAAAACTAAATTCATAAAATGACAGCAAATACAAAGCCTACCACAACAACATGCATTCATTATATAGTAAGTAATCAGAAAATGTAATAATTCCAAATGTATTGCGCTCAGCTTGTGATGAGAAGATGAACTGCAATCAGAAAGCATTCGGTACAGGAGAGGAAAGGATGTGTTGTGGGTCTATAATGTTACAGAACTTTTAATAAAAATCCTTTTTCCAGACCGCGGCGCGTCGACACGCTGAAGGTCTCAGAATACTAAAAGATTTGACTGCAGGTCATTCTCGCATGCATTATTTGTGAGCCTCGCCATTTTACCTTCCCAACAAAGGCAACAAACAAAATTAGAGTTTGTTACTTGGGGCTCTCATTAAATTGCCATGAAGAGGCAGCAGGAGGTTTATTTTTTTGGAGAGCCTGGTGTGGAAGAATGAGAACGGGGCTGGGTGTCAGCGGCAGCATGAAGGACTGCGGAGCAGGCTCATTTCCATACGCCGCCGTACACTAATCATGTGTGGTGAAACTATTCGTCATTTTCAGTAACAGCAGTGAGGAACACGTTCTGTCCGGATCACAGACTGCGCAACGCAGAGAAAACCAAAGCATTGTTTACTTAGGACGAAGCGTCTCAATTTTAAAAGAATAGAAAAGGTCAATTACTTTACTTTACCTAACTGGTTGTTCCCTCTCTATGTCCAAACTTTAAGAATTTTAAAGAGTTTTCAAACCATGGACATGGCTTGTCCTCCCATCTCCCTGTCCCTGATGGATGAAGCTAACGACTAGCCAGGTTCTATTGGGGATCTGTCACGAGAACGCTGTGTCCTATCAGGTCCTACGTAGTATTCCATCGGTGCATCCCTTCTCGTTACACAGACAGCCCTTTAATATTCGCAGCTCCTCTGACTTCCATTGCCACGCCAGTGTTTAAATTCAAACTAATGAGTTATGCTAATGATGCTAACCACCTTTCTCAAGCAGTAGAACGCCTGTTTGAGACGACGGCTTCCATCCGCCTGGGAATGTGGAGAACGTCTGGTGTCTCTGAGCACTAAAGGAATCCGTCCATCATGGTTTGATTCTGTGCTCTGACGGGAGCTTTGTGTCGCCCTCATGCTAGCATTAGCTGATTGCTAGCAGCTAGCTGGCTCCCAGGCCCATTGGCTCACACTGCAGAAACACTCATTGGGCTGTATTTGTGCTCTTTGTGTGTATTCCGAGGCTGCGTCTCGTCTCATGGGAGAGAATAATAATGAAAACTCCCTCACCCTATAGCTATCAAGCTATTTTATAGACTTGTTAAATACAGCAACAGAAATGAGCTAACGAGAGATGCTGTTACTAAAACGGACCATCAGGTGTGGAGGATGAGAAGCATCCAGCCTGTAGGTACACTGACGCTTGCTGAGGATGATTATGAGAGAAAAGCATGGATTTCAATGATCATTTTAAAACTATCATGAACAAAGGGAAAGGTTTATTTCCAGAAGTATTCATTTATTTAATTGCGTATTGATGTATTGGTCTCTGAAAGCATCGATTCTCATTCTGGGTCCCCCCTTTCTAAAGATCACAGTGAGGCTTCATCTGCTCTGAGATTCCTGCAATTAGATTTGTACGTCAAAGATAGCATGAACAACCAGATTAGAGCATACTCTCTGGAACCCGGAGCGAACCTGGAGCGAGCCTGGTAAACTGTCCACGCTTTTAATTCAAAGCTGCAGCACAGCGTGACGGTGGACGTGTCTGCCAGCGTCTGGCTTCGCCGTAATGTTTCAGCAGATCAGTAATCTGAAAGCAGCTTCACAGTCTTACAGCTAAATACACTCTGGAGCCGCCGCTGTACTGATAAAGCCACTAATGTTTTGAGACAAGGGTTATTTTTTTTACTGAATTTTGCATAGATACTCAGTCGGGGTCAAAGCAATTGAAATGTTTCTGAACAGGTCTGAATCCAGAACGCAGCGGCTCAGACACCAAAACTGCATTAGTGTTTTTATGCAGACATTATTTATGCAGACTACTAAACGGAGAGAGCTGGGATCAGACTGTCCAGTGCAGGACTGTAGTGGAAGATTCCACAGGACCCAGCCTGGTCCTGGTCCTGGTCTCGGTAGTACAGCATGTCCTGCACAGTCTCCATGTTTCCCTCAGGTGTTGCTGCTGACTAAAGAACACTTTCTTTTGAACACATCCCTCTGGCTACACACACTCAAAGTGCCTCATGTCAAAACTTACTTGTTAACAGAATGAAAACACAGAACAAAATTACTACGATCCATCCAGGAGAAGATATTCACGGTTTACCTGCTGCCGGAGCCGGCCGGCTGGCTCCACCGTCAAGAGCTGCAGGTACATTTTGTAATTTTCAAACCTCTGAGGTCAGTAGACAAAAAGCAATTTTACTGTCATCAGGATGAATCAGAATCTTTACTTTGTACCAGCATGTTGATGACAGAGTTTCAAAGAAGAAAGAAAGAGAAAAAAATCCCAATCTCATCCAGGAGCTGATGTAAGATGCAGCAGATTCGTTCTAGCCGAGGCGCTCCTCGGGAGTCATGTTGGATGAAGAGTGCAGCCAGCAGTCATTTCTGAGGGAACGGCAGTATTACCATGAAGCAGCCCGGCCCCTCCAATCCCCTGCTGCCCACTGCTAAACTGAGACTACTGTTGAGAGCCGAGGCAATTCCATTTCTTTAGCGCTATGAGGCTCTCTGTTATTGCTCTGAAGGCCGTCGCTCAGCCTCAGTATCCCTCCTGACCGCCAGCTGGTAGAGTTTATCCTTGACCCTGTAAAAAGAGACGCTTCACTCCGTCAACAGTTCAGTTCTGCAATTAGCTCACATTTGATAGGCTGAGCAGATCGACTGTCTGCTCCTGTATCTCCACTGCACCACACTCCGAGGACAGGACGGAGCAGGACAGGGCAAGGAAAGACAAGACTGGCCAGGACCTTCAGACTCTGATGGGTGAATGTTGGGATGACTGTCAGCAGCAGTCATTGAGCCAATGTGAAGAACTTTATACAGACACAATTATTTCAGAGTGGCTGTAGAAATATTTCTAACCAACGTGTCACAGAGATTCTGGACGTCTTCAACACGAGGGGCTCTGAAAATGTTTCCTCATGTTGCCTTTTTAAATGCTCGATTCTGTGAACAGTAAACTATTGCTTGAATATATTCTACAGAAAATGTACATTACTTTAATAGTATTTAATTAGAATTATGAAATGAAGATTTTTTTCTAATGCCAAATGAATGGAACATGAGTGTCAGCGGCTCCACCAGCCTCTGCAGCATCGCTCTATACTGAACACTAAGACGAGTCATGCTTCCTACGAATTTCACTCCAAAGCCAAATGTCCCAAACTTTGTTTCGTCAATCAGGGTTTGTTAAATGTCAATATTAATTATTAGAGGTGTAAAAAAGAAAGAAGCGGAGACCCATGTCTGAACCACGTCAGGTCTGTTTAAGACAAGCCGCGACTGTCCAGACGACTGTGGCTGAGAAAGCTTAAAACAAAAAAAGAAAAGTCAAGTAATTGTGTCTCTCTTTTCAAACTTTTACACTTTTGCAGCACAAACTGTTTTTTATGTCGACTCCTTCACACCTCCAAATAACTGAGCAGCTCTGGAAACCTGCGGCGACACGTTCTTTAAAGGCTCAGTGCAATATTTATGTGTTTATCTGTGGCTGACCTGATATGCCATCTCGTCGAGTCCCACCTCCAAAATAATGATGCATTTCGTTATCAGCGGCTTCATAACCTCTAATGAGTCCCTGCTGCCGTCGACGACTGGCGGCGAGGAAGGCAAACCTGGAACCGATTCAGGATTCTGCACGTTTATATCCTGAATATCCAAACGTGGCTCCATTTAGTGAAATGTGCTTTTCATTTCACCACTGAAAAACTGGAGGCTTCTTTCCTCTGGTCATCCCTGTTTGTGGGCTTTCAGGGGTCTCACACACACACACCGATTTCATCCCGAGTGGGCCGGACCGGTTAGAAGGCCCAAGAAGTTTCAGCTGCAGCTGCTGCATTCTGCGTGCTCTTCCAAACACCCGGCGTCACAAGGGAGTTCTTTAGGTCTAAGGTTGTAAAAATTCGGTTGAAATACCAGAAACATCTGTAGTGGATGGAACAACCTGCCAGTACTTACTGAAGAAGCTACTAAAGGCCGAGGCAGTCAGTGTATCTGAACCAGACGGGTCTATTCTGGGCTCTTCATTGATTGAATCTTCTAAGTCCTCTGCTGTCGGCCGTCACAGCGGCCGCCACACACACCCGACGCCCCGCTGGAGCGCAGCATCCATCACCGTGACGGCGCTGCCGCGCTGCCCGGTGATTGACTCGCAGCGAGCCAGGTGTCCACGGTGTCTGCCTGCCGCGTCCCTGGAGGAAGGACCTTCCATTCATCTCCTCTCAGGCGCCTCACTCCGTCTGCCCGTGTGAGCGGCCGCCGCACGTGAGGCCGACACGCCGCCGCCGCCGCCGCCGGCCACACATGCAGCTTCACACCCTGAACACGGTTTTGTTCCCAGGCAGGAAGAGATCAGGCCGGTCATTACCTGCATCCGCTTTCAGCACACGGTCCTCACATGTGGCCAGCATCAGCAGCTGAACGGCTCGCACAGCGCTAACGCTGCATTACGGCAGGCGGAAACGCACCGGAGACGCAGTTAGGCTGCAAACACACTCACACAAAATCCTCCCCTGAAAATAGAAAAGACAATCTGAGTCGCCACGGGAAGAGGCCCGCAGACTGAGATTTGAGATTCACTTTAATGAGGAGCAAAAATAGAGAAGTGAATAAATGAAGCTTCTTCAGAAAATGTTTATCCCACAAATTATGTTTCTGAAAAATATTTCATTTCTAAGGCTCTCTACTAAGCACACATATGACTTGTGTATTTTGATGATGACTTGAATCTTAAATTCGAGACTTCATCAGAAATCCTTGAGTTTCATTCACTGGTTTGAAATTCTTAGAAATTTGTAAAAAAAAAAAAAGACTAAATAGACAGAAACAAAGACTATGGTTGGATTATTAATTTTTCTCCAGAGTTTAGACTTTGTGAAAACTGAAAAGCAGAAGCAGCTTTGTGTCTTTGTCATGTCAGCAGATCTAGGATGTTCACTTTTTAAAATCTTCACATCAGATGTGTCATCACAATAATTCTCTATTTTTACACCTATAGTATCTTCTTTCAGGATATCTGTCCCGCCCTGGAGTGAGAAATAAAAGTGCAAACAGACAGAATGACACTGACTGCTTTGGATAAACGTAACCGAAGCAAAGAAGGAGAAGATTCTGCAGAAAAACAGACATAAAGTCCACAGTTTAGGAGGAAGAGCTGGATGTATTGATTTAGTGAACGGATGAAAGACAATGGTCAACAAGTAGTCGTCTCCACATGAGGACATGATAATAACAATAATATATAACAAATATATTCCAGAACTGGTGAGTGCTGTGGCTCCTGAAGGCACAGAATCACATCTCATATTCCAAACCAGCAGCAGCCTGACTGGAATCAATATGGTGAAACATTCACAGGCTTGATTTGATGAAGCTTCCATGGAATGAAAACTCTAACGCGGCTCAAAGTGATTCCTTGGCTTTAAACCACCAGCCGTTCACTGGTCCTGCTCACATAACGACAGCGTTACCACGGAGGTCAAAGTTAAGCTGAGGTTTAACCTGAGGAGGACGGACTGCCGCGTGACAAACATCAGACATTATGACTCTTACAGCAGTTTAGCTGGAGCTATCCAGTTAGGCTCCTGAACACAAGTCAAAACTAAACTTCCGCTGTGTGTTTAGTGTCTGTTTTTACACGACAGCGGTGCTGGGAGCCACTGGAAAGGTCTGCTGCTCAGGTTAAGGTTCCAGGTGGAACTTTTCAAAAATAATCTGACAACGCTTTGTGGAAGCGCTCGGGGTCTGACAGCAGAAACGTTACTGTGGGTAGAAAGCTTTCGTGTTTCTCCGGCACTAATTGATTCTGAGATTCCTGAAACATCATTAGTTCACTAGATTCAGTCTGAGAAGGTTGCTTGGTTGCCTTTGAGCCACATGGCTACTGAGCAGTTTCCTGATTGCACCGGACCTGCAAAGATGCTGGAATCCTGTTGAAACTACACAATGTGAATGACTTTTCACATTACTAGAGATTTCTATCCCTGCACATCTATTTTCCAGCCCTCGCTGAATGCAGCACACACACACCATTCTACACTCAGGTAAAAGCAGAGAGTGATTTGTAAGGTTGTGTTAATGGGTTCTCTGTGAGAGGAACCGGAGAGCTCTGTCTGAGAAACAGAATGTCACAGCCGCAATACGCACCATCCCTCAAAGAACTGCATCCAGCACGCGGCTTTTCAAAGACTGATAGTCAGATTTCTTCAAAAAATGTAATAATGTGCCGGGAGAAGGCGTTGCCCTTCACATCAGAACATCCTGCCGCTGGAGCCCCGCTGAAGGTCGACGGCTCCTGCACTCAGTGGTCTGCAGATAAATGCTTGTAGCTCTTGACTTTCCCAGAGTACATCTCCGAGGCTTAAACACAGAAAACGCAGCTCGCGTTGAAACCACTGCAGCTTCCCTGTTAGCGTCAGGCAGTAAAGCCAACGTGGTGTGTTATGGCTGGAAGATACTAACTCACTCGCTCCAGATATGAAAGAGTGTGTGGATGATTATCAGCTTTAACTCTGACTGGTGAGCCGTTGGAGTGAACTCTGCCTCTGGATCAGTGCTGGAGGCTGAAACCGCTTCGCTCGTCAGGATCAGGATGGATGAAGGAGGAGTTTCATGCAGAGTCGACCTTGATAGATAGCTTCTCACCACTGGGTTTCAGATCCTAACAGAAAACAATGAGTGTCTGAAGGTCTCAACGTGCCTCAAGCCTGAAGATTTCATCTCTGATATGATTTTATTCCTTTAAAAGAGCGAGAAACAACCTGTTTGTGACTGATGACACTGCAGTGAGCAACAATAATGATGAATGGGAATTTTCTGTATCGTCTATCGATGCTTCTGCAAACCAGCAGGGACTGAAGAGAGAGCAAACTTCTGCCTGTCGAACAGCTTCATCTGTTGCCCTGTGTGGATATTCCTCCTCTCACACACCGTCAGGCTTGTTTTGAGCCGACAGATCGGCGTTAACAGGCCTCCAGACAGGTTTTCATCAAGAAAACATGAGAACCGGAGCGGAGGCAGAGCTGGAAACACGGTCCGATCCCTCCCAACAGCGCCGGGAGGCGTGTGAGCGCAGCAGCACGTCCAGAATGGGATTCAGTACGCTGTTTGGAGCCGTTTGACGACGAAGGCTGCGAGGTGGAGAGGTTCCGTTTGTAGGAAGCTCTGCTGAGATCCCTTCTCTACGACGACATCCCAGCAGCGCTGAATGAGACGCAAAGCTGCCTCAGCAGGGATGAAGGGACATTATGTTCACTACCGTCTCCTCCGCGACGGCAGGCTGGACCGTTTAAAGCCGAGCCGCCACCGCCTCGTCCTGCTCCTCCGGACCGCCGGGCCCGGGACAGTCAAACCCCCCCAGGACTGGAGGAGTCCATCAGAGGCCCCACAGCACAAATCCCGCGCCGCCTCTTACATACCGTCCTAGTTTATACTCCTGCTTAACACTCATTTACAAGCAGGCTGAATTATGCAGGAGGTTTACTCTCGCCGTACCTCACCACTGTCAAAATATTACTTTAATGCCTCGGAGCCGTTTCAGCCAACATCAAACCAAACACAGCAGGAAACCTGTTTCTTTCAGATGTGAGAATTCCTCTAATCCTAATCTAGCTCAAAGGATTGTTTCTTCTAAATGAATTCAACGAGAGCTGGCAGATGTCTCCTCACTGCTGTTCTGGCTCGGCGCAGCACTCTGTTTTTTTTTTTTTTTTTTTTTTTTAATTATTACTGTTGTTGGTGAAAGGAGCCAAAGCTGAAAAACGACAAGCTGAATGATGAAAATAACCCGTTTAGTCCTCTGGCCTCCAGATAAGGCGTGGTATGGCAGAGTGTCGGAGGTCAGAGGTCACGTAGCAGGACGGACACTTTCACAGTAGTGAAAGAGCGAATGTGGCGTCCATCAGGCTCAGCCGGGAGAATGATGGGGACTCTGACGCTTGACCAGTCCAGTTTGGACCTTAGTTGGCTGAAAAGCTCCCCTCGTTAGCTCCAGCCCGTCTTTCAGAACCCTCCACTTTCGGTAGCTAGCGCTGGTATTTTCCTCCAGCAGGTTTCGCCACAGAACCCGTCAGCTTCCTGGGTCCACGGTGCTCAGTACTCGGCTAATGACTGCCATCTATCAGCCGAATTGAATTCCGCTCCGTGACGGTGGGTGAAACAAATGATGGCGGAGGTAGCAGCACTTCAACACCTTCACCCACTACATGCTCCTCTTCTCTTTTTTTAACCCGTAGACAAAAGTCAGCCGAGCAGAACAAATCCTTCACTAATGGCTTAATGGTCACCCTGCTGCACAGCGCCGGTCTGATGAGGCCCTTCTGATCCTCAGATGTTCCACTTTGTCGCTATTGTTTTAAGATGACATGCAGCGGGAGGGAGCACAGTGAGGAAGGAAGAGGGTGGAGGGGCAGAGGGGGGGGAGGGGAGGGCCGATCGGAGGGAGCACAGTAAGCGAGAACTGATTGAGGACTGGACAACGTGCCCAAAGGAAATCATAAGCTGTCAGTGAGCGACCAACAGAAAGATGAACCTGCTCTTTGTGGAAGGCTAAATCAATAGCAGGCGGTGGAGGAGATGCTGCTGCTGCTGCTGCTGGAGCTTCGGTGGACCCGTCAGGAGCGGCAGCCGGCGAGGACGCCACGGCGCCCCGTGAAATGACAGCCGCCAGATCAGACAGTCAAACAGCAGCGCAGAGATTAATCACAAGATAAAGATTTTATCACCGTCGTCGAGCTTTCGCTGCCGTTTGCATGCAGTTGCTCAACATGGAGAAGCTGCCTCCGCCAGGTGCATGACACCACCGGTGGGCGGATAACTCATTTGTCCACAAATATTGGATTTCTTCATTTCCAAATGGACTTGTTTCGCGGTGGGAAACGAGAATCTGTCCTGACTTGGATCTTGTTGTGCCCATCAGAATCGTGTGCTCGTGAGGTTTATTGATTCCTCCAGTGATTCCTCCTGCTCACACGGACTTGTTTTCAGCGTGGCGTCGCTGCTGCAACTCCAATTCCACAGCAACAGGAAGGATCCTGGAGGGAAGCGCAGGGCCACAGATGTGACTGCATTTTGTAAACAGTGTAAAACACAACTTACAACAGGCAACACGAGAAACATGCTGAAATATTTATGGTCTCAACACAGCAATACGTTCCAAGAATGTCTGAAAATGAGGACGCTGTTAACTGAAAAAAATCCTTAAGACTTGATTCCCTCCTGAATGTAGAGTGACTTCCAGCACAGCTCACGCTTTGTGAGCTGATGGCTGCTGGAACTAAATGTAAAAGTGCATCAGTGTCACTGGCAGGGCAACTTCTTCAGCTTCAGCTCAGGACGAGACGGAGAGCGACTCCGACCGGGCGCCGTCCTGGAGAACATGTTTCAGGTCAGAGCAGTTTAATCTCTGTGAGATGCCAGGTTTTCTTTGAACGCATAATAAAATAGCAAATAGCAATCCTTTTTCTTGATACTGTATAATGACTAATGTCACCAGATGCCATGATAAATTAAGCCAGCAGTCATGTTTAAAGCTAGCTCTCTGGATAGACCTTGCTGACTCAGGTTCTACCAGTAGAATACTTTTGATGTTCTCCTGGTAATTTCAGTGTTTTCTGTCATTTGAAAATCAAGTTTAAAGGCCTGTGAACGGTTATGGAGCCTGCTATGGAGGAGCTGGTCCCAGGATGCTACTGGATGCTTCTCTAAAGGGAAAACATCAGTCGTGCTTTACCTGTGACAGCTGAGTGGAAATCCTATAGCTATTCTTAGAGCGGTTTAAAGAATATGAAGACAGTCAATATTTGAATTGCTGAAAAGAAAAATCCATCTTCCATTGCCCCATGAGCACTGCCAAACTGACAGATTTTCTGCCAACTGCTGCAGTTTTAAGATACATTAGATTGTTTTCCGTCTTTCCCAGCACTCGGAGGGTAAATGCAATAACTTGGTGTTTGTGGGAAGAAAAACAGTTCCACTCAAGGATAGACGTTCTGTTGCTGGCTGAACAGAACCATCTCTGTACCCACAATGCTCCAGCACTCAGAAAGTCAAATTGGCTCCACTGTTTTGAACAGTTCATAGAAACTGCTCCCTTAAGAACATGCGTGGCATTGCCAAGAAGCTGCAGAACCTGCAGGAACTAAGACTTTAAAATGCCCTCACATCTAAAATACTGTTCTGATGACCGCAGCACGGTTTTAACAACAAACCAGGTTGAGCAACGCTCGCTACAGAAGACTCCAGAACATAAAGTCTTACACCATTCGAGGACAAAATACAAATGAAGAAGCACATTAGCTCAAAAGACCAAGGCAGTCTTTTTATCAAGGCGGATCCGGCGTCAAACAGACTGGAGTCGAGTCCAAGGATCAGACAAAATTCAAGTTATTCATGTGACACAAATAACATATTGAAGGCCGGCTGGAAAATTTTCACCAACTTAAACAAACTTCGACCAAATTCGAAGGTTCATTTTGATAACGATTGTGACAAAGTCTCCGGAAGGGTTCTGTCCACCGCTCAAATGACGGATCGCAATATCAAGAAAAGTAAATCGTCAACCTCCACAGCAGGCATCTCACACAGGCCTCGCGACTAAACTAGGAAACCTTCACTGTCTTCACTGACGACACTAACGTCGAGTTGAGCTGCTCTCCCGGAGCCTCTCGTGGCGTAATTATTAACACTGCGTGAAAAACAGACACATTCCCGCTGAATCCTCCCTCCTGATGGAAGCTTCCTCTGTGCTCCAGCAGAACCAAGCATCAAAAAGCTGCTGTAAGACAGCATGGAAGCTCCGGATGTGACAAACAGAACAAACAGCTGGAAGGCATCGAAGGCAGAAGGAGCAGATACCTTTAAATGAAAGCCAATCGAACAGAATGTGAGGTTATTTGATCTGGTGTACTAATAAGCTGCTAATCAGTCAGATGTCAACCTGAGTCTCTGTGGTGTGAACACAAGAGAGACCAATGCAAACATTGGCTAACATTAGTTAACGTTAGCCTGAGAAACTCAGATATGCATGAATGAGAAACGGATTTAACTGAGCTTTTCATGCGGTAATCACTCACTAACAATGTTGGAAGCTCATGAAAGTCAATTTTTCATGATAGGGCCACTTTAAACCAACAGCTTGATGGTCCTAAATGCTGCTAGCATTGCTTCAGGATGCCTGGAACAATGACTTACTGAAGACGTATATGACTGGAAGCGGTGAGTTTAGAGGCCAGAGCAATCATCTCGAGCCACAGTTTGATCATCAAACAGAAAATTTAAGAAAGAAGATGAACAGCGTTCAAACAAGATGGCTTATCTCTTCAACTGGGATTTTGTTTGGCTGAAAATTTCCAACAGCCTTTGCTCATGTCGATTTCACACTAAAATAAAATTCAGCATGATCCAAAAGAAAAGAAAAAAAAATTAAAATACAGCTAAGTACTCAGAGTCGTGCGTTTGGAACAAATGAGTAGATCTGCTACGAGCTGCGGAGGGAAGAGCAAGAATCTCAGATAGCGGTGCGGACGAGGAGAATCCAGGCACGCCGTAATAAAGTGGGAAGGGGCTGCGGCCAAGCCAATTAAATGATATGAGCCCGGCAATAAGTGGTTTTCATTACATGACCTGAAGAAACCCGCTGCAACCAAATTTAATCATCTCACCACGCGCCGGTTGGAAGAAACCTCCATGCTCGCACACTCCTTAAAAAACAGATTACAATTCCCATTACAAGTTCAGGCTCGCAATTTGAGTGATTTTTACACAGGATGAGGTGTGTGAGCTAAAGTGCCTTTCTGAGTCTCAATGGCTTTCTCAGTTTCCTAACGCGGGAACGAGCAGAACGCAGTTTAGCCTCACAAAGTGTGAAAAGCCAATAAATGTGATTTCTCCCATATTTCATTCCAGTTAAAGTGCCGGTGCCCTCTCTCTGCGGAGTCCCTGCGGAGGAGAGAAGCCGGTCTCTTTTTGGCTGCTGGACAGGAGGCTGACTCCAGCCAGCTCTCATTTCTCCCTTCTTTTCTCGTGTCAGTTACATCGGTAGCTGCTTCACCAGCAGGGTAATGAAATTAACCTTTTCTTACAGCGGGCAATACATCACAGCCAAAAGAGACAGGCTGGCGGAGGGGGGGGGTGGGGGGGGGGGGGTGGGGGGGGCTTTCAGCAGCAGCCTCAGGCATCCGGAACATCGGACAATCCCAAAACCACCGACACACAGTGCAGGAGCCCGTCTCCACTAACACATACACACCAATTACCAAGGTCAAGACTCACCAATTAGCCGCTAACGTATGTTTTTGGAGTTTGGACCATGCAGACTCCTCAGCAGCGCCCCGTCCCATAACCCAATGCTTCCTACACATCTGACAGAAACCCTTCCTCTGTCTGACTGACACACACCCATCCTTCATGAAGTGTGTCCCCCACCTGCCTCTTCTGGGGCTCAAGTGATCGACTCGGCGCTCGGTTAGCATCTCGGCTGTGGAACAGCTTCAAGGACGCCGTCCCTGACCGACTTCACACTCCCAAACAACTGCTAATTGCTCCTGATGGTGCACTTCGTCAAGTCGAGGGTGTCTCCAAATAGGGTTTTAGTGGCGCCATCAGTGCTGGCATTATACTCACACCCTGTGGGGAATTTGCTAATGCCACTTATCTAGTCTGAATATGATGCCTTTAAGTATACGGTTAATTACTGCGCTGGTTTTCAAGCACAAGGCAAAAGGTCTGAATGAAAGCCTTCCTGAAGCGCGTCGGGCTCATACAAAGCCTGAGCAAGTTCTCCAGCACAAAGTTGTTTTGTTAAAGTTTTCAGAGCTCCAGATAGTGACGCAGCCTTCATACAGCAGACAGTCTTCAACGTGTCGACGCCCGGTGTGAGCCTAACGAGCGAACGGTACATATCACACACTCCGAGCACCGACACATGGTCCTTAAGCAGTTCTTCTCCAATAAATACCTCCTGAAATGCTTCAGCAACGAACTGTTTTTATTGTCAAGAGGTAAAGCAATAAACTGATTGGTTCTGTGTCTTTTCAAATGGCTTCATGAAACTAAAACTAAATGAGATCTGAGAGACGACGACTGCGAGAAGACGGCGGATCATAACAAAGGGGAAGTAAATGGAGCGTTTGATGGTGGGTAATGTACAGTAGAAGACCTGCGCTGGCCTCGGACCGGAAGATGGAAGTTTCACCCACTGGTCACCTCATCAGGAAGAGCTCAAAGCCTGAAGACAACCATTGAACTTTTATTCAGTGAAAGACAAACAACCAGGCATAAACTTAACTAAACAGGCGGGAAATGCTTCAGACCTTTACAGGGTCAGAGACGCCTGTGATTTTTAACATGCTGAAATTGTTCTACTACTCAAATATACTTCTATTCAACAGGTGGAAATGTTTTGTTGTGGAATTCATCCCTCCACTAGCATCACGCTACACAAAGTCAGGCAGCGTCTCTGTGGAGGAGAGAGCATGAGGAGGAAACCACAAAACACTGAAAAAAACACTTCTTCACAAACCGTTACTGGGTGTATAAATGCTTTGGGTGTCCGTTTACGCTACAACGGCCCTCAGAGCCACTGAAAACAGACAAGACTTTAAGATAAAGGAGAGACTTTAGAGACACGTCTCTTCTGCAGCAGCAAAAAATGTTTTATATGAAGTGTTGGGAAGTCAGACCAGGACCGCTTTAAAGAAAACCGCAAGAAATCCCGAATGAAATCCGGCTGCAACACTTCGACAGCTGAAATCTGCAGGAAGAACTGTGAACAGTGAACGCAGCAGAGTGGAACTAGCGGCAGACATCTGTGTTTAGACATCGAATATACTGGATGTTACGTACACAATATAGACATATAAATCATAGTATGGCTGAAAAACACTTGGATACTGATAAAAAGACTCCTTCAGCTCTAATAGCACATTTTGAGGCTGTTTCTGTTGCCAAATGTTCTGCTACTAAATATTTATGTAACTGCTGAGGCTCCATTTTCTAGTTTTCCAGTCATGTGACACTGTAGAAAATGGAGATGAGGCTGACATGAACACAAGCTGGCGATGTTCGATGTTTGGCGGTAAGACTGTCAATTGTCTCCGTTTCTCTGAACTGCTGCTGTCGCAGACCGTCCAGCTGAAGTCGGTGTGAGGTGCGGCTCTGACGAGGCCTCAGACGGCGAGCGCACTCCGCCCTCCGTCAGGGTGGAGCTGAAGCAGCGGGGAGAACGGTTCTCCTGCTCCAGCTGGGAGAATAACTAACCACTCCGGCTGTATTGTTTTACCCGATGAGCGGCGGAGCAGCTGCTCGTCCAGGCATCCCACAATGCAACGCCAGTGTGATAAAGCGATATGGCTCCGGGGGAAGCGGCAGGCACAGCGTGTCCTGATGAAACGGTTATTACACAGATATTAGCATGGCGGCGGGGAGATTACTTTTTCCACAGGGCTGCAGCAGTTTGGACCAGCGAGGGTTTAACATCGTGAACGTTCCTGTCAACACTGCCGCATTCTCACTGTTCCTCGTTGATGTGTTTGCTCTGTGAAGCCGAAGTCTGAGTACAATACACACCACAGTGACGTAACGGCATTAGAAAAGCGCCTGGAGGTTTTTCTTGAGCGATAAGAGGAAAACTTCAGAGCGTCCACATCAGCCCTCCTCTCCTGACTCCTCTGAGAGTCGGAGCCCGGTCGATCAGCAGGAAGCCGAACCGTCGCTCTGTCCAGCCCTCCAAGTCAGGGCTTTCAGCTGGGAGGTGGAGTGAAGCTCCGCCAGAATTCCCACCTTCACGAGCTTTTCCGTCCTTCTGGCAATCAAAGCACAACACGCTGATGAGCTTCATGCAAATCCAAACCGCCTGGAACTTTTATCAGACTCGTCTTCAGTTTACAGCAAAGAGGTTCAAAGAACATCCAGAGGTCGGCTGACTACCACTAGAAGCAGGCAGAATGTGTCTTCAGTCTCAGGAAGCTGATATGAGCCTCATATCTGTGCCCAGAGAGAGTCCCACGACGGAGGAGGCGTCTTCCGCTAACGGAGCTACGCTGAGAATGTGGATTTAGAAAATAAAAACGCCCTGATCCAAGTCCATCCACGGCGACATCAGAAGCGTGAAGGAGGGGAGAACACAATTATCATCCATGTCCGTTCATGTCTTAAAAAAACAAAAACAAAAAACAGGCTAGCAGCGATGTAGCGACGTCTGCAGCAGCTCAGTTTTGTGGTTGACATGTCCTCCCCTCCTCCCCCTCCTCCACTGGCTCATCTGAGAGGAGCGCCATCCGACTGAATATTCAGAGGCCATTACATACATGCCGGGCTGCGCTCCTACATTCCCGCCGTCACTTAGCACGAGTCCGAGACGGCCGCGGCGTGCTTCACACACACCGGGGTTCATTACGGCCCTCTCCCCAGCAGAAGCGCGCCGCGGCGAGCGCGCCGCTCCCATACGTTTGGGAATATCCCATTAAGTAATTGGACCGCTCAGTGGAAACATGCTGCATATGTCTAATGTCTGGAGAGGACATATGCTGCCGCTGCCTGGAACAACACAGCTCAATACGTCAGGGAAGCAGCGCCGTGGAATCAATCCCATCTATTTAAGAAGAACAATAGTTCAGACAAACCAAAGCGTGAGGCACTTCAGCATCAATAAGTCATCTGGAAAAATTAGTATAATTAGCAGAAACAAATGAGACCTCCGCTGAGAAGAAGGCGGGGGTGAGGGGGTCTGGCAGCCTCGCCGCCGCACGCCTTCCTTTCTGCTTTTGTGTCATCTGATTTGGCTGGAAATGCGTTGGATTGCTTTACAGTGCCGAGGAGAAGCGGGACGAGGATCTGCCGCCGCTGCCAGTGCAGATGGAGCGAAAGCTGTCAGAACGCTCCGCCAGCGGCAGATGGCACGAGAAGTGAAAGGCAAATTGAAAAGTCTGACTTCCAACACGTTTATCCTCTTCAGAGACGCCACGGAAGAAAAAACCGACGAAACCCCGAGCAAAGAGGCGACGTCTCCCGTGTGAGAAATTAATGAAACTGTGGTTTCAATCCCATGATGAGGTCTGCAAACCGGCTGGAAGGTGACAATGTCAGACGAGTCACATCAAAACGGTTCATCTCTGATAAACCAGAGCCTCAGCATCAGCATGTTCAACTGAAGACATGTAAACAGGACTGATATGTGATGAGTTGAAGTGTTCACACTTGTTTCCTCAATACAGGTGAACATGCTCCCTGTTATTTCTACAAATAAAACTACCAGAGGAGCATGCAAAGTACATTCAAACAAACAGCATCGCTTATTAAAAGAAACGAAAATGTAATGCCACACATCCAACAATGAATTCCACATCAGGTCCAATAATAAAATGGCCGCGGTGGTTTTGAACTACAGCACAGTAACCCCCTGCATGCCAACATGACAGGATCCTTGTTTCACTGTTCTCTGATCCGTTTCAGTCCTGAAAGAGGAAGCTGAAGCCTTCAGGGGAATAGAGAGCGTCCTCGCATGCAGTTTTTATTCACAGTCTCTCTCCAGTCAATGTCTGCTCCATGTTTACAACTTATGGACTGAAACTCCTGGAATACGAATGAGAGTTTAGACATCTGCATGACGAATGTAAGGCTGCTGGAGCGGAACTGATCTGAATTCCTGAACCGTGCCTTCAGTCAATAGTTGGACTTAAAAAAAAAAGTCTAATATTCTGGAGCGAAGACTCAGTGGTCACTGCGACGGTTCATTCTTTAATCCCAGGTCTGTAAACAGTGAGCCTGGCAGCAGCGGAGCAGCCGGAACCCTGCTGAGATGTCTGCTGGCAGTTCCCAGCGTTACGGAGGTCTCACTTCCACTTCCTGTACCGCTGCCCATCAAAGGCAGCCTGACTGACCTGGACCTCTGAGCTGCTGCTGCAGCAGAGGACCTCTGATAGGAGACAGCGCTGGATCAGCACGGAGTGATCGCCGGAGTGTGTTTTCACCACGGAGTGATCGCCGGAGTGTGTTTTCACCACGGAGTGATCGCCGGAGTGTGTTTTCACCACGGAGTGATCGCCGGAGTGTGTTTTCACCACGGAGTGATCGCCGGAGTGTGTTTTCACCACGGAGTGATTGCCGGAGTGTGTTTACGGGGTTCAGAGGAGTGGAAATGTGGACATGTTAAAATGTGTCTTAATATTTGGTCTTTTGAGTATTTCCATTATCAGACAGGACTTTTGCTGGGCAGCCATGTGTTTGGAAAAGGGAGGAGCTGTGAGCGCGGGACGCCTCAGAAGCCAGACGAGTCTTTAATAATGAATGAGGGGTCTGATTTCGCTGGAGAATGTCACTGGAAGACCCTCGCCCCCGCCTCCCCCCGCCTCGTCTTCCTGCTGCCTTATCTCCACCCGCCCGAGTTCCTGCCATTCAGACCGCCGTCCAGCCCGGACCTCACCTCCGCCGCAGCTTCCTGCTCCGTCCTTGACCCCGCCGACTCGGGCTCCGGCGCCGTAAACGGACGGGAACGCGGGCCGGAGCGCTCCATTTAGTCCGCCACTTTACACTACAACTTTACACACTGCGTGGGAGTGCAAACACAAACACTGCGGCTGAACAGATGCCGATGCTGCCGACGCCCACGCAGCTCGTCTGCTCGGATGGAAGCGCGAGGAAGCCGTTTATCGCCGGCCGCCGCAGTTTGACAGAACCGAAACATAATGCCGCGATTTCACAGAGAAACTATTATTTCACCGTTATCCAAGTAGAGTAACAGCAATTAGGCTCACAGCAACCTCGGCTTCAAACAGACACAAGCAAAAACACAGTAATGTGGTAACAAGGCTTAATAATCCCATTATCACATCAGAATTCAATTTGTCGCTCCATTCTCTCAAAAACAAGACGATACCAGCTCAATTTTTAAAACGCAGCAAAATAACCCAAAGGTTGAGGCTTTATAGTCGAAAAGAGGATATTTAACATGAAGCAACTGTGTTTTATAAAGCAAAGGGCGTATACCTTAATAAAAAAAACATGACTGAGGTTTTTGGCGGTGCAGTAACCCAGACAGGATGTTCCAGAATATTTTGATGTAAGTCACATGACCAGCTCCTAAAACAGAGGGGAGACTTTTCTTCCAGAAAATCCAGTAAACAACCCTGTTTGGAGAAGATCAGCTTTTAGAAGGACCATATTTCACTGACGCTAACATCCATTAAAAGCGATGCCAGCACGCTGCGGATGGACGCCGGTGACCCGCCGCCACGCTCTCCCTCTCCGCCCGGAGGAAGGAGCTCGTCAGTGTTTGTGTCTACATGCGCAGCCTGACAGCCTTCATCGGTTCAATATTTGAACAGTCGGATGAAGATTTGGCTGTCGCGGCTATCTGCGTTTCCCTGCCACATGTCCGTCAATCCGCCGCCGGAGCGCCAGGAACCCGTCATTTACAGTCACAGCGGCGCCTCGCCGTCACGCCGGACGGCTCCTCTGAATTTTAATAGTCAATTAAGACTCTTTTCGCTCCTGTCACTCGCTCTTTTGGGGCCATTAGAGGAGCCTATACAGGAGAACGCCACCGTCTTATTAGCTTATAAAGATGGCGCTACTGAGTCACTGGGGCCAAAGGACAGCTGTGTTAGATACACACTGCTGAGATCAACTGGCAGGTCTTCATTTCTCTTTAGCATTCGGATTAAGGTCTGAATCCTTTAAGACAGTCTCCCTTTGGCTTGGTGCCGCTTCGGCACACAGCTCCGAGCTTGACGATTCTCTAACACGTCTTTGTGGTCGTCACGTTTCTTCACCGCTTCGACACTTTTGACCGCTTCCTGGAGCAGAAGCAGCCGTATCTCTGTGACCTCTCCCTCGTCACCTGCAGACCAGACGAAACTTCAGAGCAGCTTCACTGCTCCTCTGACTGGAGCGCTGCGGCCTGAACACCACAGGAAGAAGAGCACCGTACTGTAAAAGGCAATATGTAATTTGAAATTCATTTCTACTCCAGCCTTGGCGTGACAACAATGCAGCCTTATGTAACTGCAGCCGTAGGTGCAGCCGTAATCCCCTCGCTCTGCCCGGCGGAGCCTAAATCTGGAGCGCCGGCCCGGATTTACCGGGTTCACTGCAGTTCAGATGGGCCGGGGCGGGCCGCCCGCGGCGAGGCGTGGGAACCTGCCGGATTAAAGCCGCGTCGGAGATCCGACGAGCCGCACATCTGCCGGCCCGACGTCACGACGTGACGGGAGATTAGAGGACGCTTCGTTTCCTCTGCAGCGCCAGGTGTGAGGAGACGTCCTCCCAGTGAACCCTCAGCTGGACACGCAGCTCGCCACCTCTCTGCATCATGATATAAGACGAGTTACAAAACTGAACTCAATGCTGGCAGCAGCCAAAACCTCCAGTTTTGTAACGTATAATCCCAGCGAGCCGCGGGGATTATCACAGCTAAAATGGTAGATGTAGTCAAATACGAAATAAAAATTAAATTGGCTGCAAAAATGTGATAGTAAATCCTTAAATTTCATGTCTTTAAATAATAATAAATGTTTTTTTTTTCTTGGAGGCCAAACTTTCTTTGAAGAATGAATCATAAAACATAACAGCACAAATTAAAATGTGCATCTTCAGGTCGGCTCGTGAAGTCTGCACACACACATAACCATGAACCCAGCACAAACAGGCTTTTAATGCTCTTTAATAGACACTAAGGAAGGAAAATCAACACTGCATTCCAAGATTTCACTGAAGTACTGAAAGAAAAACACACATTGAGTAAAGACGAGGACGAGTGGAAACATGAGCATGGACATGTTTGTAGCACTGACACCATTATCAGTGGTGCCACCTTTTTAAACTTTAGATAATATTTAACATGCAGCTAGATTCATGGTATACGGTATTTTTAAGGCGTCTGCCGTATTTTTCAGTTCCTTTTCCAAGACAATCCACTGTGCTGTGAGGTTTTCGGAGTTCGTCCTCCGATTTGAATAATGCGAGTGTTTTCTGTTCAGTAGGACGGCGAGTGTGTGACATGTGCTGCTAGCAGGTCCGCACCTCCTGCTGGGAGGCAGCCGAGCGGTTAAAATGTCCACAAACCTTCTGCAGCGTCATTTAAAGTCTAATTTATACTCCACTCCACACACACACCTCCAGCAGAGGTATTTTTAGTTCAGATCATCTCAGAACTCTGCTTCTTTCTGTTTTGTTTTGGTGCGTCTCTCAAGCATCAGTGGAATGATCCAAAGTTAAAAAGAACAAACAAAACAAGTCACAGAACAGTAACCTGACCTCGGAGTCGTCTCTGTAAACTTAATTTTAACATCGGAGCTCAGTCAGTTGTTGAAATTACTTTTTCCTAGTGTGATTTGCATGATTCCACCAACTGGAAGGAACTGCAACACTTTGTAAAAAAGCAGGTTAAAGGAGCGTCTGTCGCTGGAAAAGCTCCTCCCTCAGGGGGCCGATCGCAGACGACTTTCAATCTGCTCTAATCTTCATCATCTCCCTGAAGAGAGCTGAAAGGCTGCAGGAACGTTGGGGTTAACAGAGCCTTAAGACAAGCCGTGGACGAGGACACAATCTCTACCAAGTAACACAAAATAGCTGATTCTCCCTGAGAACAACAGACTGACATTTTTCTCTCAGGAAACAAAGCAAAACACACACCATCGCTGGGAATTCCTCATTACAAGCACAACAACACAAACAACAAACACACACAAAAACAACTGTGTTTTCTTCAGTCTGGCTTCAGCATTTAAAACTCAGGCCTCTGAAGTGACGCTGGGGTCGAATTACTGCTACCAGTCCCCATCGTGTGAAAAATAAAGCCAGTTCTTCCACATCGTCCTCTTCTTAAAGGAGGAATTTTTTAAACTCGCGATAGGCGCTGTGTGTGACTGCAGCCACCAGCCGAGGCGGCACGGGAGCGCGCACACACTTTTTTTTTTTTTGACTCAGGAGATAACGCTGATAAAGTCCTTTTTTTCTTCGTGGTGGCACTTTTTTGTGGGCTTTGAGTGGATGCAGGTCGTTTGATGGCTGCTGAAGAATCCATTTGTATCCCAGCAGTGTTTGAGTCGGCGGCCATGTTCTTCCTGTCTCGGCAACGTGCACACAGCGTCAATTTACGTCACATCCCCATGATTGCGCGGGAAATTCTGACCCCGAACTGCAGCCAATTCTGTGGCACACAGCCTGGATAAGGCAACAGACAGATACGCGGATTGGGATGTTATTTTAGGTTTTTAATGCTTCACGGCCCATTAGCATTGAATAAACTGGAATTGCATGTGTAGTTTTTCACAAATCTTGCCTTAAGTCCCTTTAAATAAACATATTTTCTCATGTGTTGGTGGATGCCCACACAAACGGCAGAACACTTGAATGTGAGAGCTTTTGCATGTTGTGCGTCTGCTGGATCCTGAAGGAAAACAACCAACTCAACCTCCTCGGAGTGTAAAGACAAATGTAGTCTGGGAACAGAACCGCGGTCATCTGTCAATGCTACAAACAGTATTTAACTTTTTTGTTTAATCCAGTGCACATAGGATTCTGCAAGTTTTTTTCCTTTTTATTTCTTTCTTTCTTTCTTTGTGTAATGTCAGAACTGCAGAGTGGAAACAGTGGAGACAGTTAAAGTTTACATAAACCATTCCTGATATCCTGTTCTATTGAGCCACCACTGAAAATAAATCAACATTATGTTAAATAACTGTCAGTACTGAAAACTTCATCCTCAAAAAGACAACTTTACGTCCAAGAAATGTATGAAGTTCATTCCAATGAAGAGAAAAAGAGTTGTCTTCCTGGAAAACCTCACTTCTGCTGTCGTCTACGCTATAACTTTATCACCAAAAGCTGCTTGGCAGCATCCACCAACGCTGAAATCCCTGATCGTCGACACAAAGCTGACCTGACTGATCCCTGAAGCAGCTCGTCGTCACAGGAACCAAACCGATCTTCACAGCAGACGGAGAACAACGAGAAAACACTGAGCTGGTAATCGTAGAGTCCCGGACCATCACCTCTCCCTCCACGCTGCGGCGCCCATACCGCTCCAGAACCGCTCCAGAACCAGAACCGCTCGCTGGGAACAACGGTCAGGATTCAACGGCCCAGAATGCTGGGAGGAAAAACTGATTTATCAAACTGTAAACCTTCATCTGACAGAGTGAGACAATGTCGTCCTGCCAAACCGTCCGGCTCAGTCCTCTGAAGGAGGAACGGTTCCCGCACAACGATGAACACAGTGTTCACGTGTTTCTGCCAGCGGACTGGAAATTAGCAAATACATCCAATCAAATTCCGATGTTCCTTTCAGAATAAAATTCCCAAATTCCTAAATGAGGCTGCATATTATTTATTCATTGTGTTTCTGATACTTGTGTGGTTATAAAGCTGGGACGTCTGGGTAATTCAAGGCTGCAACGCAGAGTTTGATGAACTGTGAGGGATTAAAAACATGGCTAACGCTAATGCTAACCGTAGCTGTATGTTAACGTCAAGCTGAGGTCTTACTGTCCAGGAATGAAAAGCTCCTCATTGGGATAAAGTCTGAGTGGCATGTAAGTGTGGATCATTAGAAAGGAAAGTGTGTCTATTAAAGGTGCAGGTATTAACCACAGCTTCTCATCACTGCCGGTTAATTGGAGGCAATGCGGTCTGACGGCGAGGAGGAGATGAGTCACGGCGATCCGGCAGTCTGCAGAGTTATTAAAAAAAAAAAAAAAAAAAAAAAAAAAGGAAAGGACCAATGGGGTTTATCCGTCACAGAAAACTGTGAGGCGCTCTTCGCTCATACACGCCATTCATTATGTGGAAACACACCCGGGACCTCTTCACCTGCAGGAGCTCAGGAGAAGCGTGCGATCTCGGATGGGGAGGTAAGGGTGCATCTGGAGCAGACTGAAGTGAGAAAATATCTGCCGTTTAAGCTGCAGATGTTTGCTGTAATAAAAAAAACATCCTCGTCACTGGCGTTTTAATAAGATGCCAATTATAACTCTTTAGAGGCAGAAAAGAAGCGCTCAGCTGACAGTTGCTGTTTAGCATTTGACTGAAGAATTTTTGGAGAGGGCTATAAATGCCTCCTCTCACATCTCGGCTTTGTTGAAAAAATAGATGGCACTTGATCTATTTCAGATAATTCTGGGGTGGAGCTGATTGTTAAAAGAGGCGGATTGGACATTCTCGAATAGAGAAAGACACGTCAGGGATCTTTAATCAATGTGAGAGTCCTCGGGCCTGGAGAGGGTTTGAAACGAGGGGCCAGCTGCCGGCAAGTTGCGCTGGCCATTAGCTGCACACGGGAAGTGGCAGGTCAGCGCTAGCTAATTATTTTCCACTGAAGCTTCTCCTAATCCACACCAGGCTGAACGGTGAGTCAAAATGGAACCGCTCAACCACACACACCGAGCCCACCGCCAGAGGAAGACATGTTTACCGCCGGTTCAGGGCACGGGGGACCATGAAGAACTAAAACACACACCCACCATTTTCAAAAAGTTGTGTTTTCAGTGGCTCTGACCATCATTGTTGGGTAAACCAAAACCCAGAACACAGCATCATGGTGTAAACGGGGCTCAAGTCAAGGACTTGGACGGAGCCGGTTCTCCGCAGCAGGAAGCCCAGTACTGAGATGCTAACGCCACATGACGGCTTTGAACCCTGAGCGCCGGCTGATCAGTTACTTATCAATGCTCAACTCTGACTGACTGGAACTCGCATGCCTGTTCAGTGGGATTGGCCCGGTGCCAGATGACGCCCCAGTGCAGGTCCTCCATGGAGGACTGCCATCAGTTGGAGTTGTGGATGCTAATGGGCCTTCAGAGGTCTTTCAGGATTCCACACTGTCAGTGAATCAGGGAGATCAAATGGCGTCTTTGAAGTGGAAGTTGAAGCGTCCTGGCAGACGGGGAGACTCTGGAAAGGGTTGTGAGAGCAGCAGAGTCTGGGTCTGATTCCTGTCTGGGAGTCCGGCAGTCGGACCCAGAGGGCCTCGGTCTGCCGGCCCACTGCCGGCCGGGCAGGCTGAGCCCAGCGACACCTCCCACACAGGAAACCAGGAGGCCAACGCAAACGCCCAACGCCAGAAACCTGCGTCGGGCACATCCGCATTCAGAAATCATGTTGAACAAACATTTCAAAGCTTCCTGCAGCTGGTTTCTGATTTCATCGCCTTCACTTTATTTTGTACTTGAAAGTAAACCAGTCAGATCAGGCTGATGAAGCACCTCTGATATCCCCACAAGTATTTACCTCTTCTAGCAGACAACACGCCAAAATATGAGCGCTTTGATTGTTCCAGTATGTTCTGCAGCTAATGAGGCATTGATCAAAGTCGTTTTCCTCAGCTGATACATTTTCCCACCAAACGCTGCGCTATTAAACCTATAAAGAGTTTAACGCTTTGTTTGCTCTGCCGGTTCATCTGTCGACTGGATCTGACTCCAAAACTTTGAGTTAGCTTCGACTCAGCGGTGGTTCTGACATCCATACTCCTCGTTCTTGGCAGGACAGAGTTTTTATTAAGTTTGAAACAACCTTCAGTCCAATAACAGTGTGATTAAGTTCAAACAGGCCGGATAACTGGGGACTTCTTCACAAACATTACCTCAGCACGAATCCTGAAACTGCCACCGCAAACATCCCCGAACGCAGCGGAGCGGCAGGCCTGGACGACGACCGGCCGGCGGCCCTCGCCCAAATCATGACGAAGGGGTTGGTTTGGGCCCACATTAAAAAATAAAAAAAAAGTCAACGTCAAACTGTGGACACACCCCAGTGCATGCAGGGAACTCCAGCGTGCTGGATGGGGGTCTGAGGAACCAGGCTGGAGACCCCTGCTTTCGAGGTGTAAGGAAAACCAGGAGAAACCAGAATTAGTTTTCTGGTACTCCAGTACATGAGTTTCATACCAAATCCTCATTTTTGTCTCGCTCCCTGCTTCATTCCAGCGCTGGACACTGGCTTTGATCTCAGGCATGAGCAGAACATGGCATTAAGACGGATTAGCGGCGCACACACTTTGATACTCACAGCTTCTCTTCGACTGGATTTGATGTACTGAAGTCACAAGTGAGCCGCTACGGGCTACAGTTTTAATTAAATTAAACATTCACATGAGAAGCTGTGCCAAATGCAGGGGGAAGATATTTCTAACATGATACACTGACAGACAGAGACGTCAGCCTACAGGAGAACCGACGGTTTTCCTTATTGAGACTGAAACGTGCCAGATGTAATCTGAGTTATCTCCATGAAATGTCCCAAAGTAGTTTCAAAACACTTTTCCAAAATACTATTTGTTAACCGACAAACTTCAGCCAAGGAAGAAGCCATTTCATTAGGCAACACTTTAAGTGAAACACTGGTTTGATTGATTACAGACATTCATCCTGTTTGTCACAGCTTTCTCTATTCAGTAAAGGAGAACTCTGAGTGGCTGTAGCACCAAAGAAGACATTTGTTGGAGGGAATATGTGAAGGTCTTGAAACTGCTCAACCAAAAGTTCAGCCGGACACGGAACAATGCCACTGCGCATTTAAAAAAAAAAGCTAATTACTTATTATCCACTAATGCAAGATTCCTGATGTGAAAAGTTAGGAGTGTAAGGCCCCGTTCACACGACAACATTTCAATGAAAACTCATTGTTTTTGCATTTTCATTTCAGAAAAGTTTTGCGTTTACATGGCAACCATGTGGTTTTCAGGCTGGGCCAGTAGTTGGTGCTGCTGGGTGTTTTTGTAATGAAATTACAAAAGAAAGACATTCATATGGACAGAACACCAAGCTGGATTGTTACTATGGCGACGATAAACTCTAAAACTACCAAGTCCAGGAGAATCTGGACTGGAACCAGGACCAGAACCAGGATCAGAACCAGGACCAGGAAGATCTGGATTGGGAGTCATGAGACACTCTGGAGAAAAACATTGTTGTTACTGTCCATCTACCGAGCATTTAGTGTCCACAGAGAAAGTGTGTGTGTGTGTGTGTGTGTGTGTGTGTGTGTGTGTGTGTGTGTGTGTGTGTGTGTGTGTGTGTGTGTGTGTGTGTGTGTGTGTGTGTGTGTGGTGGCAGCGCTTTTACCCTGAACTCAGGACAGAGCCTGAGTGTTTTCAGTGGCCACGGTCGTGTCAGCGAACACCCAAAACAAGAAAACAAGGAGACGAGTCGAACATGGAGAACCTTCAGCAGGAGGACTGAACAACACTGGTCAGAGACAGTCCCATGATGCATCATGGGAAAGGTAAAAAAAAAAACGTGTCCACTTTGCGGGTAGCAAATGTTAAACTGGTAAATCTTACACAAACTTCATATAAACCATATGAACTGTTAAAAACACAGACAAACACTCATGATCCGTGAGAAGCGACCCTGACGTCTCGTGCAGTTCCACCGCCGGTGCTGGCTTCAATTCATGTTCCTCAAAAAGACTGATTGTCCCGAGAGACATCCGGTGAGTGTGGCCTTCTGGACATGAGCTGCTGTTCATCCAGCAGTGTCTGGATTTGGTTGCTGGACTCTCACCGGTGGCCCTGTGCATCCACACCTGATATTCAGATGTATTCTGATTACCTGGTCTGCCGCCGCCGCTCGGGCTGACCTCGGTATGGAAATGCGTCGGGGAGAGCCGCCCGGCCCGTCAGCAGCCAGGGAGCACAGCAGGTCATGGGAAGCAACGCTGCTGCTCTGGATCTATTTTTGATTTTCTCCGATGAGCTAATGCTAACTGCACCAGGCTCACTGAATAAACAGGAATAAACGGCATGAGTTTATCTTTCTGGACACTTCAGGGGTGACTTTCCTTCCAACTGTGGTTCTGCTGCTTAGAACTCACACCAGGATGATCACAATCCTCTCTTCAGCTGAACTGCAGAGATTCTTTTCACATATTAATGCTATTTCTGGAACTATTTATCTTCTGCCATCACCGGGACAGAATTTCAGATCGCCACCTGCAACAGTTCCTCGCTACAACAAATGTGACCCCGCCATGTTTCACGTGCCTCGCGTGCCATGTGCAGAAGACAATCCATTCATTTAGAGATTCATGGGGTCAAAAATCTTTGCCTGGCAGCCAGTGTTCTCCCTAAAAGCTTTTAACATAAGATTTAAATGACCAAAACTGCATATGCATGGCTGCATCTATTTCCTGAGAAACACTAAGCTTTTACTCATGTGCTGCTGAATTTTTGGGTCCATCTACTTCTGTGAAGCGTTTGTTCATCCAAGAGTTGAAAAGTCCCACTGATGCCTCAGAAATCCCCTCCGGCTTTGTGTCGGTCTCCCGAGAGCAGAATGTATTCAGCTCACCTCCACATCGCCGCAGCAGCAGCACTTCATTACAGTCCGTGACAAGGTCAGGGTCCGGACTCCGAACTGCATCATGCACTGTTTAGAGTCATTTACATGAGAACAGCCCCGAGGTGCAGCTGCTCCGGGGAGCACAACAGGCCGCTCCGTAACGAACCCTCAAAATCACCCTGATGGAGTCAATCCAACAGTCAGTCGGTCGTTAGTCAAATAGTTTGGAAAGCAGGCGTGTCGTGTGGTAAAGCAGTGGCTTCAAATAATGAAATGTTCCCCACACGTTCAAGCTGTTTCAGCATTAGCACAGATTCATGTTCTCATTACAGCTCCTGGTAGCACTTTACACATGCTTGTGCACAGCCGGTCATAAAATACAGATTGCTGCGCTGCTTATTTTGCAAACCTGGGAAATTGCATATGATTGGCTCTGCAACCAGGAAGTGTGGCGGTCTGGCCCCGCCCACTGGAGCTGTTCCATGCAGGAACTCCTTTTGAAACTTTTTAAGACATTTATTGATGGAGATGACACATTGTTTAGGGAATGTTTCTCCAATGACAGGTGAAAGATGGGAATGATTTTATTGATTTTATAGTAAATGTACTTATTGTACCTTTACGCTGCAATATATGTACACACACGTTGTTATATATACTGATGCGTGGTGTAAACGGTACACAGACGCTCTAAAGCTGGAAACTCAGGGGCGAAGAACCCCTCCAATCAGCGTCGGACTGATTTCTGTCCCACATTCTCACTTGATATCATGACATTAGCATCATTAGTTCTGTTTTAAATCAAAGCATCTGTCATCAATCTGATCACTCAACTCCGACACCTTGAAACTTTCCCAGTAGCAGGATCAATACAGATACACAGCGACCGAGATGTTTGGCTTCCAGTTATTTGAAGCTGTCATTTCAGTCAGACTCTCTAAAAGCAGAACTTCAGAGAGCGCCTGAACTCTCAGCATCCAGCTATAAACCGAGTGGAAAATCTCTGCCTCAGGAGCAGCTGTGCTGCTCAGTGTGCTGGCAGCAGCGGAATGAAATGGAACTAACCTCTCTGTGCTATCAATACATCCACATTGACTCTGTGGCCTCCAGCCTGGTTCGGCCCCCCGGGGACAAGCCCGATAGATATCACAGCTGCTGGGAACGCTTTAATTATGGACGGCATTTTCAAAACATTCGTTTTTTTTCTTCCATAGGAAGGTAATGGCTTGCTTGAAGATCACATACACACCAACGCTTTACATTAAAAAAAAAAAAAAAAAAAAAAAAAAAAAACTCTTTAAATTCCACAATGTGGCTTCAGCAGATAACGGCTGACTGGTTTCCTGAAGATTACTGAAGCTGCACTTAATCTGGACAAAGCAGGCAAACTTGAGAGGCCGGGTGTGAGTGGGATCCCCGTTTGGGATAATTACAGAGGGCCGTCAACACAGAGCTGGCACAGGAGGACGCTGGGTAACGGACCAGATGTGGCCTCAGCTGGACTGAAAGATCTTTACACGTGGATTAACCAGACCAGCACCCGACTGAAGAAATTATTTTCAGACCAGAATCACCTGGAACCTTCAAACAGCGCTGCTTGAAAATGTCAAGATGACATCTCACAGAGGAATTAACAAAGTACCCCTGTCAACCGACGTGCAGGAATCCTTCACACACCTCACCGATGCTCAGGACTGACCTTTAAATGTCCGTCCTCGTGAGAGGGATCACAAATATCTGACCGCTGTCTGAAGAACGCTCCTGTCTGATGGACTGTATGTAGATTAAGTGTATCTACTCTGGATTCAGACTGAGCCCCTGTCTGACCTGCTCCTGAGAAACTGGAGCCTCGAGTTTTTATTCCAGGAGACTTCTGCCTTCACCTGGCAGCTTCTTGAAACGATATCCGTTCACACAACACGGACTGAGCGCTGAAAGCCTTCATGAAGGGCCACTAGTGGGTGCTGTTGGCTGATTTTTGTCATGAAACGACAAATAAGTCAGAGCACCAGCATCTGCGGGAAATTTAGACACTATGGAAACTGAACTTAGGACAAAAAAAAAAAAAAGAAAGAAAATAACATGTTGACACCTGAAAACAGTAACTACAGCAACAATATTTAACCATGAGAAGTACTATTAAGCTTTGGGAAAAACTTCCGGAGCTGCACCGACTTCCAAAGAATGTCCAAACCGAGGACATGGCTCGTGCTGTCTCTGTGTTCCAGCGGGCGACGGTTGCCGGGATGCGTCGGGGAGCGCTCACGGTACCAGGACTCCCTGCAGCATCGGACCAGTTAGTATTGATGCATTCCTGGTAAGAACAACCAAGAAAATAAGGCTCAGTCGCCGTTTTCATTGTGACCTGCATGTTATTCCACAATCGCACGCATTAGCAGGATCTGTTGGCTGGTTGTGAACCGAAGGCGCTTTCCACGTTCTGTAATAACAGCCTGGGCTCCAGGAGGGGGACGAACTCCAACCCCAGGAGGGTCCAGTGTGAGCCGTCGGGTCCATAACGGATGGGCAGCGTCCCTCTGAATGGCTTCCCTTCAGTGACTGATCACCTCCTTTTACACACCTGATAAAATCATCCAGGAGAAAAATGTGATCCTGACTCCGCAGAGGACGGGGCCGGCAGATAGAGCACACTTTGAAATCTTTTGTGTGGAAGGATATGAATGGCGTTGAATAGAATGCACTCTGAAGGCCAGGCGAAGAGGGGGAATCTTCAAAGAGTATATCAGCTGTTGAAAAAGGCAAGAGGCTTTCAGGGCGACTTTCAGGACAGGCGCTGAAAAGAATCTGATCCACGTGGTTTAGAGGTGGTTGTAAGACACTGATTAGTGTCGCTGACCCCGTCTGGGGAGCGAGCCGTCTCTCCTGATTCACGCCGTTTGCTTCGACCAACACCAGAGCATTTTTCTATTTTGCTATTGAAAGCCTTTTCACTCTGAAGACCGCACATACAGCTTTTATTGGCCAAAATATTTCCTCCATAAACCCCGATCGGCCTGCTCTGCTCGTTTCAACTTTCAAAACACAGACTACAATTAAAACTTACTCTACAATACCGAATTCCCACTGGAGAAAAGAACTCTGGATGTTTTAGTTTAGTCCCAGTGCGGCCTCACAGCAACAGCCTGCAGTTTTAGGCTTCGTTTAGACGACACTTCAAGCGAAAACGTTTCGTCTTTGTGTCAGGAACATTCTGCGTTTACACGGAAACGGCAGAAAAGCTGAAAACGACGGACCTGGCATGTCGAGCCACTAGTGTGTGCTGTTGACTGGTATCATAATGAAACCACACACACACACACACACACACACACACACACACACACCTGAAACTTCTCTGAAACAGAAACAAAAATTAAACGGTCAGTTTTCAGGAGAAATGATGTGCAAACGGAGCTGCAGACACTGAATCTGGAACCCTTCAGCGGAGACTCCGCCGGGCTTTGAGGACGGTCTGTGTGCGCTGGACGTGAAAGAAGTGATAAATGACCAATGTAAACAAAACCGTCTCTGCAATGAACACTCAGGGTGCCTTTAAACTTCAGCCTCATAGATCATCCATTTCTTGGCAAGAGATGTAGAGGGGGGAGAAATAATCTAATTTGTTTGGTTCTGCTTCAGTAAACAATATTCAGCGCTTCCACGATGCCATGAGAGTATCAATAAGCAGGACTGAAAGCGGAGTTAGCGCACGGAGCAGAAATACGCCATAAGTCATTTCAATTCTGAAGAATCAACTCCGCTGAAAGCCTCGTCTCTCAGCACAGTCTTCTGCGAAAAAAACCACCGTCTTTATATCGCAGGTGAAGCGCTGTCGAATATGAGACTGGTACGCTGGTAAGAAACGCTTTCAAATCTCAAAATTATCAGATTGTAGAACGATTCATCTCATCACACAGGAATGTGGAAAAAAAAAAAACAACTTCTGTGGTGGTTATTTGCTTCTTTTCAAGAGGAAACTATGAGAGAAACCGAGCTGCGGTGGCCCAGCCGTGAGGAAGAGCTCTTCCTGGTTCAGGCAGACAGGAGTATTTTTACAAACTGGTCTCCCGTTCAGCTGAACATGTGAGAACGATGAGAATGAAGGACGGAGTCTGATCAGGGAAGCTTCTGTGTTGCATGTTGTTCTGCAGGACTGAAACATTCAAGAGGAACTTATCAATTATGCCTTCTAGGAATCCAAAGCTGTCCAGGAAAACACACACACACACACACACACACACGCACGGTCTTGTATTTCTATCCTTGTGGGGACCGTCCATTGACTCCCATTCATGTCTAGCCCCTAACCCTGACCCTTACCCTAACCCTAACCCACACCACAACAAAGCCTAACCCTAAAGAAATGTTTTTGCACTTTTACTTTTTTCAGTAACAACAACATGGTCAAGAAAACACTGTTTCTCCTACTTAGGACCGGAAAAAGGTCCCCACAAGGCACGTCGTTCCTTGTGGGGACATTTGGCCCCGACAAGGATAGAAATACAAGAACGCACACACACACACACACACACACACACACACACACACACACACACACACACAGCTGCTTCGATATCCATGTCCTCTCCTCCTCCAGAGGGACAATAATTGACTTTTAAGGTTTGCTAGCCTTTACCTGTCTGATGTTAGCTTAATGAACGAGGAGGCTAAATTAGAATAATACAGATTAAATACGAGGAGAGAGAAACCAGACTGAAGCTCTCAGCCTGGATGTCTTCAAACCTCCTCTGGCTGTCGAGGCAGCCCTGAAGTTTCCACTGCGATATGCAGAATGTAAAAACATGACAAGCAACGGCAATTCCAGATGGTGCAGAGCATGCATGCTGATGTGCAGGAATAAGAGCAGCAGCCCAGACAAACCTGCATCCAGCCTGATGATCTTTATCAAACAATGTAAATTGGATCTCCTATCTGGTTCACATTAAAACCGAGTATATCCTCATTTTGACGAGGAAAAAGAAGCGCCTTCTGCTGATCTGGAGGTTAATTAACTCTTCAATCTCGTCGCATGGTCTCTCACCGGGGGGCCGAACTCAAAGTGATATCCTCGGAAAAGGTTTGATACGTGAGAGAAAACCGTCTGTCGGCTTTCACACGGCCAGCCGTGAAGTCTGCAAGTTGAATTTTTCACTTTGGGTTCAGCATCGTATCAGATTGAGGGATAAATCTGCACATTCTGCACTGACTGATATGCACTTTTATATGCATTTTCTCTTTTTAAAGTTCACTGCATCAAATATCAAAAGCACCAGCAACAAGAGCCACGGCACTCAAGATGTTACGGACTGACAATGAACACTGACAGAATCATATAAAGCAGCAGATTTCTCTTTCTTCAAACACCCACCATGAATATTTCCCTCCAAAAAAAAAAAAAGATGGGCTCTTGCTTTGAAAGTTTATTTATTCCTCTCATCTCCTGTATTCAAACGGCTTTTCAGTGGAGACCACCCTCAGGGTTCAAAAGACCCACCCTGTTCCTGTGTGAAATGGAAATTCTGCTTTGGCTTTAAATGCATCATAAACAAGAGAATATCTCCCAGAAACTACAGCATGGACGTGAAAACACGTCCCTGACCGTCCTGTGACGGCGTCCACGTCTCCCCCTCGCTCCTCACACACTGGGCTGCTGGTTCTCTTCCCGCAGCGTCACTCAGGATTCGCCGGAGCGGCGACGCCTCCAGTCCAGATCTGAAGGACAGCCTCAGAAGAACGGCTCTGGATCAGTGAAGGACGAGTGGAGGGTTGTTCCTGATGGGAACCTGCTCGAGGTCAGCTGAATGAACACTGCTTCCACAGGCGCAGACGCTCGGTGCTCGTCAGGATTAAGAGCAAACATTCCTCTGCTGCTCTCGCTGTGGCCGAGCTCTGCTGCGTGACATGAAGTCTCAGCGGGATGAAAGAGACGTGGCAGCTCTTATCGTCAGCTCACTGTAGCGAACTGCACGGCCGTACTTGGAGGCTGCTCAGTGCCGAGTTTGCATGTTCTCCTTTTGCATGTGTGGCTTTTCATCGTAGACAGGTTTCCTGCTGCAGACCAAAAACATGCTAACTTTAGACGTCCTGGAGGTGTGAGCAGGAGTGTGTGTGTGGTCTGTGTGTGTTTGACCTGGCCTGAGATTGACCAGCCTTTGGTCCAGGATGTCAGGTCTGACGGGACTGGCTCCTTCCTCCACCCTCCACCCTCCACCCTCCACCAGCTCCAGAAGAAAACGGTTGGAAAAGCCAGAGGACAGATGAACTAAGTTGTTTTTGTTTGCTAATTATCGTGCCGCTGGTTTGGGCTGTTTGTGGACTTGGTTTAATCAAGTCTTTACAAGATGATCACTTTTAAGATTCCAGGAAAGAAATCAGTCGTTCAAACCTTCATCCTGCTTAATCTGTAGCCAAAAAAAAAAAAAAAAAAGAATCACTATCTTTCCTGTAAGATCCACACAAATGATGAACTGACTGATGGAATTACTTCTTCTGAACAGTAAATCGATGGAGCTTCAGTCGGCTGCAGAAATCAGACAATGCTGGTTTGGAGCCAAAATACAAAGTCATTCTTAAAGAGGGGAACACACCAAATTCCTCCAGAAAACAAACTCAGATTAAATCCTTCTTCTCCTGACTGTACAGTGTCGTCCACAAACCCTTAAAAGCTCTGGGATGAGGTGAATAGCGGAGTCCGTCTGAGCCGGGCTTCAGAGCAGAGCCGGCAGAGAGGTGGACGGCCTCAGGGTCGGCCTAACTATGACAACCGCTGACAAGACAAATCTCCTGCATGTCAGAGTGGAAATGGAGGTAATGTTCTGGATCCGGCGATGTGACTCCGGTCACAGGAAGCAGAGACACCGAAACCAAGGACTGGAATCAAACAGCAGGCTGAGGAGCTCCGACCTCCACACACACCGAGACGGACTCAACTAAGAGTAGGATGGTAGGATGGTCCTGGAGAAGGGTTTTTTCGTAAACCAAATCTTAAACTAAACAAAAATATTAAAACTTTCGATTAGTCTTGGAGAGAGGGATGAGAAAACTGTCCAAATTTATCAGAATTAAGAGAGAAGTATTATAAACATCCATGAAATCTGTTCTGTGTGAATGTATTTGAGCAGGATTTGAAACACTGAAACGTGAGGCTTGCTGCTCGTCTGAAAGTCAACTTTCTGCCTCCACTCGGTGTGTTCAACCCTTTAACACCAGCACAGGCACTATTCCCATTTATTCAGAAGATTCTTCTTTTCTCTTTTAAACTTGCTTTATCTACTTTGAAACGCAGCCTGGTTTGTTTCTGTGAACACTGAGAAGTAGAAGTGACGGACGCGGCCCTGAACCTTCACCTGGTTAAAACCTTCGCCTGCCTGCAAACCCAGATCAATAATGGCCTCTGATTTCACCGCCACAGTGGAAATGAAAGCACACAACGCCACGGCACTTACACTGAACCAGAACCGCCCAGAGGTCCGGTTCTCTGTTTGTTCGTTTGTGGCGTCCTGAAGACCAACACACACGCCGTTTGACCTTGATGAGCGCCGGGTGACTTCATGTCTGCTCAGCTAAATACAGCAGGGCGTAAACCCGACCGGCAGCCCATTGGCTCAGAGCTGCTCAGATCTCCCAGCAGCCCATCACCCGGAGTAACCTGCCTCCCTGTGTGTGTGTGTGTGTGTGTGTGTGTGTGTGTGTGTGTGTGTGTGTGTGTGTGTGTGTGTGTGTGTGTGTGTGTGTGTGTGTGTGTGTGTGTGTGTGTGTCAGAGGGCCTGGAAGGAACGCAGCTCCCCCATTGGCCGTCCAGTCAAGGCCAGGAGTGTGTGCTGACTGCGGTCAGCACAAAGAGAACAGCTGACGTGGCTCGACTGTTGACAGAACGCGGAGACGCCGCTGAAGCTCAGCGGTGAGGCGGCTCGGACTCAAACCCTCCACTTCAACACGTTCAGAGCAAATCTTAGCGGCTCAGGTGCCAAAAGGCCAGGTAAAGGGGCAGTGGTGTGTGTGCTGCTGGTGTGTGGAGCCGAACGCACAGGGAGAGCAGGACGCTTCGACGTCCAGGACCTGGACAGTCCTCCGGGACCTGGACAGTCCTCCGGGACCTGGACAGTCCTCCGGGACCTGGACAGTCCTCCGGGGCCTGGACAGTCCTCCGGGGCCTGGACAGTCCTCCGGGGCCTGGACAGTCCTCCGGGGCCTGGACAGTCCTCCGGGACCTGGACAGTCCTCCGGGACCTGGACAGTCCTCCAGGACCAGAATCCTTCAGGTTTCTTCCAGTTCGTCCTCATTGGAGCTTTTTACAGTCTGATGATAAGAGGAAGACCAGATCTAGAGACCTGTCAGACACTTTGACCCCTGTGGTTAGAAAACAACATGGTTTTATAGAAGTCTGGATGTCACTCTTCTGTGAACAAAGAGTTTTTTTGCCCGCATTCTGTATAAAGTTTGCTGATTTCTCACGTTGAAGTGCACGGATCAGGCAGCCAGAGAGTGCATCATAACCCTGAACCCTGATCGGGTCAGTCTGAAGTGTTCAGTCAGCTCAACCTTCACACCACCAGCCTCCTCAACAGAGTTCCTGAATAATCCTGGTTTCAGTCACGAGCTTCTTTTAAATGATCCTTAAGTTCACTCGTAATATTTTTGGCTGCCAATGTTCCACGATGAGACTCAACAGGTTAGAATTCAGTCAAACCAGGAGGTGCTTTCAGAGCTGTGCCTGTGTCCTGGTGCCATGATGAGGGGAGAACGCTGAGCACTTTTAAAGAGAACACTGGGTTAATGGGGCCGCTGTGATGAAGCACAATCAATGAATGGAACAAAGACCAAGTCTGTGGGACACCGGAGCAGCAGGACGTGAGGAGACGCTTCCCAACAGCTGAACTCGTCCACGGTGACAGTCAGACTTCCGGGAGCAGCCATATGGGAATGCTGAGCCCACGCCGCTGCCTCCGCACCCAGCAGCCACGTCCAGACTTCATTCTACATGTCGGAGCCTCAGGGGGTCAACCCGGCTCCCTGCGCCACGAGCAGCCGAGGCAGGATGTCTGAAACCAGCAGAAGTTGATGATGTGCGTCAAGCCGCGCTCCTGCTCCACCAGCTCCTCATCCAGGCCGAGACACACACACACACACACACACACACACACACACACACACACACACACACACACACACACACACACACACACACACACACACACACACACACACACACACACACACACAGGATGGATCAGTCCATCACTCCCTGCCGGAGCCTCCGCAGCCTGTGACGCCGGGAACGCACTGGACGCGGAAGCGTAGCGGAGGCGCCGCGCGCGCCGCGCGCGTCTCCGCGCCGGCGCTTGGCTGTTCGCACTGGAGGCGCCTGCGCTCTCCGCGCTGGTCACACATCGGCTGCACTCGGCTCGCTCCGTCAGCTCTCGGTTTTCACGTTTGTTCCCTGTTCCCTCTGTCTCGCTCTGCCAGTATGGATGTGTGTGTTTTGGTGACCTGTGGAGAGACTTTTTCTCCACCTGTCTTTTTTTCTGCATCAAGTGAATATCTGTCGCTGTGTGTGTGTGTGTGTGTGTGTGTGTGTGTGTGTGTGTGTGTGTGTGTGTGTTTGGGTGCGTACATGCGTATGTCTGTTTGTGTGTCCATCTGTCTTGTGATTAGACCCAAGTGACAAATTATAGACGGACGAGCAACACCGTCCGTAACTAATCGTTATTTAATGTTATATTTTGAAAATTGACCGGATTCTCTTGCCTTTTCTGTTTCCGACTTCCTGTCTGGTCCGATCTGCTTGATCCAGCTTGACACATGGCGCTCCCGGCGCTCGCGGCTCGCGTGAAAAATAGAACGAAGCGGAGCGGGCGCGCTGCAGAGCGCGAGCCGCGGCGCGCGCGGCGCTCCACTGCGCGTTCGGTGCGGCCGGTTAGATAGGTTAACATGGGAGGCGATCAGAAGCGCAGTGCGCGGCGCTACCGCGCGCGGCGCTTCCGCGTCCAGTGCGTTCGGGCCGTGAGGCTCGCGCGGACAGCGGTCGCCCCCCTGCAGCTTCCTCCGCGCGCAGAGAAACAACAAACGGCGCGTAAAGCCGCAGCTCGAGACGCAGACCTGCCGCTTCTCACGCCGCGTGGCGGAACGGAAGCAAAGTCACACCCACGGAGCCGGACTTTCTCCGCGATCCTCACACGCTCGACGCGCAGCGGGGGATTTTCGCGTCCGCGGCACAGCGCGCCAGGCGGCGGTCCGTTACGCAAGACGCGTGCGCCGCTCGCGCCAGCAGAGTAATCCCCGTCCCTGTGACGATCAGCAGCAGCCAGCGGATCCCAGGCGACGCGGCGTGAGGTGACGGTTCCGGAGCGGACCTCCACCTCTCCGTCCCCCCGATAAACTTTGCGGGAACTTACTTGTCGTGCGTGATGTTCTCCCTGATGGCTCCCAGCACGGACAGCCTGCACGCGGCCAGGTGCCGCTGGTGCTGCTCCTTCAGGAAGGCGTTCTCCTTGCACAGCTCCGTCACCTGCAGCTCCAGCTCCTCGATCCGGACCCGCTGCTTCTCCAGAAGCCCCTGCTGGGTCTCGATGATCTTGTTGAGCTCCGTCAGGTACTCCGCCGCCTTGCTGGGGTTCTCCACCGGGCTCTCCATCTCGTAAAAGCCCCGCTGTCCGTCCATGGAGCCGATATCCACACACGCACGCAGGAGAAGCGGCGCTCTCCGTCTCTCTCGCTCTCTCACACACTCACACACACACGCCCACACACACACACTCACTCACTCACACACACGTTCAGTAGTAACACTGAGCGGAGTCACACACGCGCACCCTCCGCCGCGCAGACATGGCTGGTTTGTTGTACAGTCCGCGACGCGTCGCTGTCAACTTGTCCGCGTTTGGTGAGCTACTGTCCGCCTCCAGCACTCCTCCTCCTCCTCCTCCTCCTCCTCCTCCTCCTCCTCTTCCTCCTGCTCCTCCTCTTCCTCCTGCTCCTCCTCCTCCTCCTCCTCCTCTTCCTCCTCTTCCTCCTGCTCCTCCTCCTCCTCCTCCTCCTCCTCCTCCTCTTCCTCCTCCTCCTCCTCCTCCTCCTCCTCTGCGCCGCTGCAGCCGGAGCAGGAGCCATTAACCCCTTCAGGCCTACAGCCGCGCACGCCGCGCGCACACCGACACGCGCTCCACAGGTGGACTGACAGTTCGATCCGAGACTGATCGATCACAGGTGCGCGCGCGCGCGAATGAGCTCCGCCGGGCTCCATCTGTGGCGCGCGCCAGCCTTCAGTTAAAATGAATGAAAGCGCGTAAACGCCAGATTTTAGACGTTTGTGTCAAATAATTCCATATTGCCGAAACTGATATAAAAAGACTCACATTTAAATTCTGTTAACTGGAAGAGAACTACCAGAAAACGAACAAATCTAATTTGAATTAAATCTCAGAGTTCTGCTTTCATTTCCAAAAAGTCCACAATCACATTTTAACCTTTTTTGAGGCCCGATTTTTTTTTTTGTCTGATGTGTATTTTTTAAATGTATTTTATTGCATTGTGCATTATGTCTGTGTTTTCTCCCAGTAACTGAACTCTGCTTTTGTACAGGAAGTAGTTTTTTTGTGATTAAAAAAAAGATGTCCTCCCATGTGTTTCAGCCTTTCATAACACTGAAAATAAATCCTGTCTGTTGGGAAAAACAGGAAAAGTCACTGTCTTCCTCTGAGTGTGAGCCGGGGTCTCAGGAGGTGAGCGCTGGCACCGACACACACTTCCTCTGAATAAAGTCAAGACTGACTGGACATCTGTGTGGATTTCTGTAATTTCATTGCTTTTCAGATGAAACTTCCAAGAGTTTATAAAAATGAAACCTGCTTTTTGCTAAAAATGTTGCATCGTGAATTACACAGTGGAGAGACTTATCGATACTTTTCATTTGTGTGTTATTTCAAGGAACCTTGACTGATAAGGAACCACGTTAAAATGAACACTTCAGCTGTCCTTGTGTACATGTGATGAGTTTTATTCACATCTACTGTACCAATGAGAGTTGTCTCCTCAGCCGCTGTGGAGGCCGACGCGCTGCACTGAGCAGAGTGTCCAGCCTGGCCTTGTTTTAATGTTGACTTATCAGAGCTGTCTGTGGAAGCAGCCGCCTGCTGCTCAAACCAAGGCCAGCAAGACGCAGCGCCACCGCTCAATCCGACGGTTCAAAACCACAGCACTGAGGGGAACGGCAGCTTTCTTCTCCGTCATGGTTTTCAGTCTTAAATCTGGAAACTGCTATTCAGTCAAAGCTAAAACAGCTGAGAAAATAAAAAGTCAAGCTTCCGGTGACCGTCCGGCTACTGTTATAGAAGAAGAGAAGAGGCTGGTGGCACAGAGTGAAGGATGATCAGAGGAGAATCTGACTGGAAGTGAGCCAGTCCCACCTGGAAGACGACTATAAGATGATGAACTGAGTCTGATCAGAGAACAAGAAGAATACATTAGAGAAGACTTCAGTGAGAACAGCAAGTTCCTGTGTGCATTTCAGTCAGTTTTCAACAACATAAAGGATCTCAGGTAACTCAAAAGTATTTTCCCTCAAAATGTGTTTTTTCCCTTCATCGCTTCCTCCCCTGTTAAATCTTTGAATGACTGGAATAGGAACTGGACTGTCTGGACTCAGGACTCGGCGCAGGACTGGAGTGCAAAGACTCAACAAGGACTTGTCCCCACCTCTGTCCTCGTCTCTGCACAGCTGCACCGCTCCTCAGCGCTACATTAGACTTTATTAAAAGTAAACTCACACCTGCACATTAGACTGCCATCAGCAGGAGGAATGACTTTTTAAAAGCAGCTTTCAGGCAGAGCGCAGGTATTAAAGCAAAGCGAGTTCATTAGGAGGGGGAAGAATGTGTGGAAGCAGATGTTCCATCACTGGAGTGTCTGTGCAGGGGAGCAAATGAGAAGGAGGAAAAGTTACAAACATTACGGCTAATTGTGTGGAAGTAAAACAAAGCTGTGTTCTTCATGAAATGTGAGGATCTGATTCCCAAGCCGTGAGCTCCGTCCCGTCATTGGTTCAGAGTCTCGTTCAAGGACAACTTTTATTTGCCAATTCTCAAAAACGGGTTAAAAAACAGTGTAGAATACTGATGAGTGGATGGATAACATCCAAGAAAAACAGCTTTTTGAGGGAATTACCAGCTTGTTTTGATGGGAACCTGCTCTGGGAACCTCCTCTTCCAGGTTTCTGTCCATTCCATGCAGTGGTGACAGCAGGGTGGAGGAGAGTTCTTTAGGACGAACACAGAGCTCCGGTGTTAAAACATGACAACACACTCTCACCAGGCACACTGGGCTCAGTTTTTATTGGCTTGTCGAAACAGGGAGTGTTTTATAAGATGTAATCTATTACTTTTTCTTTATCCAGGACTGTTTCCATCCGTTTTTCCACCTGTATGGAGCAGAGGTGGGAGATTGGAGCCTGATCAAGTCATCTCCATGCCATGTTTTTGCCCTCACCATGTACCACAGACAAGCTGAGGAGCAGGCCTTGATTAGATTCACCAGGTGTGATACATGGTCTCTGGTATGGAGTAAAGGATGAGATCTACTCATCTGATGCAGCCTGCCATCATGGGTCATTCATGCAGAAGTCGCTGAACGGCTCCTTCACACGCTGATCGCCCTCTAGTGGTTTGTTAAGTTAATGACACGTTCAGTGATCTCAGCTCTGACTGACGCTCTCTGGCCAGATTTCACCAGCGCTCAGAGGGAGCCTGGGGCTCCTGGGGGACAGGGAGGACTCCCAGCTCCCTCAGGAGCGAACGCAGCGCCGAGGGCCGAATCCTGCCCGCCGTCACCTGCCAGACACTTTGATGCCTTGCTCCATAGCAGGAACTATGATGTGCATAATTCACCAAAAAGAGATTCTGTGATCCTTCTCCTGTGGAAATCTTCAAAGCGTGGAAGGGGAGCGGGGACGGTGTATTGTAGAGAGAGGGGAGGGGAGGGGAGGGTTCACCCCCCCCACCTCCTCACACTCTTCTCCACAAGTTATATTTAGACACTGGGGCTGTTCTTCGCCTTCAGATGATGAAATAGTTGTGTCTTCTGCCAAAGCTGCATGGTCACAGCACATCCAGCCTCCCGCTGCGCTTCCAGCTGCTATGCAGAGTATTTCTTCAGCTCCAATCTTCATCTCCACCCGACTAAAGGCCATTGTGTAGAGGGTTGCTACAGTAACCGCAGCGGCAGCAGCGGCGGTGGCAGCAGCGGCGGTGGCAGAGGCGGCGGCAGCCTTCCTGAATCCCGTCGGTCCCTCCCGAGGACAAAAGAGGCTGCACTGTTCAGCTCACGCCTCCTAAAGCTTCCGATTCCGTTCAAAAGCCGTGAGGTGATCTGTGAGCGTCGCTCTTCCAGGTTTCAGATGCAGACGTGGCCTTTGTGCCCAGACCTGCAGGAGCGTTTCCAGTCCAGGAAACAACCAAACCGTGACAAAGGGCCACGATAAATCAGGAGCTTTTACAACTTCTCATTCATGTTTCTGACCTTCATCGGCCAGTAAAGATTTAATACCCTACCTAATTTGTTTCTCTGCTATTTCTTAAAAAAAACTAAACAGACAATATTCCCCGTCAGTTTGGAAGGAAGATGCCAAATTTTCAAGGTTACTCATACTTTACTGATTGATGCTCTTAATACATTTCTGCCTTTGTGCTGCAAAAGGTGGAAAATGGTCACAGGTTGGCATCGATGCCTGGAAAAGCCGTCAAGCTCACAAATCAAATACAGCGTTACAAGAAAGACCCTCTCCTTCCTTGCCCCTAACCCGAAACATCAAAAATAAATGCCTAACCCCAACCCGTACCCTAACGCCGTGTTTCCACCGGACGCGTTTAACGCGACTGCATTCGCACGACAAATGACACCGCGCCGCGCGAGACGTGCGACTGTCGCTGCTGTGTGAATTCATTCACACAACAAAATGGCGCCGTGCTGGACGCTCAAGTTTTATTGCTGGTACAAAAATGCAAAGCAAAACATCCTGCAGAAACATGACACCCTCCTCATCGCCCCGTCTCCTGCACAGCAGCAGTGGACAGGATTCTTCTGTTTGTCCCACAGTCCTGTGTGCACCCTGCGCTCTCTCTCTCTCTCTCTCTCTCTCTCTCTCTCTCTCTCTCTCTCTCTCTCTCTCTGTGCATGGTGCAGTTTTTGCTCTTTTTTGTTTTTATGACTGCTTTTACTGTTCAGCACTTTGCGTTGTTTTTGTGAATATGAGAAGTTCTTTTACAAATAAAGATTGAGATTGAGATGCTCCGCCTGCCACCATCGCTGCTCTGTATCTGGCATGGGGAAGTCAGCGTCGGCTGCTGGCGAGGCGCCGGCATCTCTCCTAGCTGCATGCTGCCCTCCGGAGGCGGTCTGAGCTCGGTGAGTTCCACCGTCTTCTGCAGGAGCTGCGCCCGGACGGCCGGTTCCAGCGCTGCTTCAGGCCGACGCCCGGTTTCCACCAGAAGCGGTGAACAAATGAAATCGCGCACGCCGCTCACCGCTCACCGCTCGCCTTGGCATCACGCCAACTGTTCTGTGTGGTCGGAGCCCTGCTGCCCTACGTCAGCACGTCCGTGAAGACCTCCACGCTGACAGGCTGTCCTGGTGCGGATTCGCCTGAAAAGTTCAATTATTTCAACTCGAACGACGAGCAACAAGTGATGAAGCGGCGAGTAGCAGTGCAAGTCGACAGGTGCATGAATTTTTTGCTGGGAACGCTCGCCGCCGCCCGGCCGCCTCATCATCGGTTGCCGTCCGTCGCCCGCCGCTCAGGATTGAGCGACAGTCGCGTCATTACATTGACTTTGTATGTCATCTCATCGCGCAAAAAACTTGCGTCGCGTCCGGTGGAAACACGGCGTAAAGCTAACCTAAACCTCGTTCTAACACTCATAAAGCTCTGTTTAAAAGTGAGGACCTGCAAAATTGTCCTCATTCTGTTGGTTTAAAACTCATTCTGGTCCTCACTCTTCAGCATGTGCAAGAACACACACACATATCATACACCATATTTTTAATGTGTATTGTGTGAAAGGCAGCAGAATGACATTGAAATATGTGAACATTTGTGAAAAGGAACCATAAACTGGACGGGGCGTCCTGGGTCCGTCTCTCCTGAGCATCAGGCCGAGGACCTGATGGACCCGACTCAGAGCAGTCCTCCTGCGCTCCACGGCCCGTCACGAATGACTGGCTCCTCTCTGAAGGTAACGTCTCTCCTCTGGTTACATGAGACGAGGCATTTCAATGCTCTATTTTTAGCTCGGAGAAGGAACTCGCAAAGCTGTTTGAAACAGCTGCACAACAGAGAACAAGTCCAGCCCTTTGCTAGATCCGAGAAGCAGAGCTCATCCTCCCCTTCATGACGGCTGGGTGCGTTAGAACATTGCGTTCCCATGTAAATGCTGTAATCATCATGAAGGATCTATAGCAGGACAGTACGGACGGTTGAATCATTGATTTTTCTGCCGCTATCGGATCGTTTGCAGGCGGAGAACACAGGAAAAGCTTCTTCATGACAGAGCCGAATGCAGCGAGGCAGACTGGAACGTGATCCCAGCTTTATTCTGCGGCAGAAATGACCTGTGGGCTGCATCCTGACGCTCTGAGCCGCCGGTGCTTTCAACACATCCATCGTTTTGCTATAGCTGGAAGGGATTTCAGGAGACGGGCAGACTCCGTCCATGGAGGGTCTGTTCAGGGAGCTTCCTCTGGCTCAGTGTCTCACCTTTAAATGAAGGGAGGAGGAACGGACTCCACACTGCAGCGTCCACAGGAAGTGGAGAAAGAGTGAGAGGAGAATGAACCCAAACACGTGTGTGTGTGTGTGTGTGTGTGTGTGTGTGTGTGTGTGTGTGTGTGTGTGTGTGTGTGTGTGTGTGTGTGTGTGTGTGTGTGTGTGGCTTTATCACAGAGGCTAACTGCATCTTTTCAGGTGAATCCTGTTTTCGTGTACGTGGGCAAAGTTTTCAAACTGTTGCTGTGTAAACAAATACACAAAAATGACGTGTTTTCACTTGAAATGAAGTGTGTGTGGACGGAGGCCAAGGGTGTGTTCCCACTTCGTCTGGTTCAATAACTTTCTGCAGAACCAGACCCAGAGGAGACTTCCTGTAGAACCAGACCCAGAGGAGACTTCCTGCAGAACCAGACCCAGAGGAGACTTCCTGTAGAACCAGACCCAGAGGGGACTTCCTGCAGAACCAGACCCAGAGGGGACTTCCTGCAGAACCACACCCGGAGGAGACTTCCTGCAGAACCAGACCCAGAGGAGACTTCCTGCAGAACCAGACCCAGAGGGGACTTCCTGCAGAACCAGACCCAGAGGGGACTTCCTGCAGAACCACACCCGGAGGAGACTTCCTGTAGAACCAGACCCAGAGGGGATTTCCTGCAGAACCAGACCCAGAGGAGACTTCCTGTAGAACCAGACCCAGAGGGGACTTCCTGCAGAACCAGACCCAGAGGGGACTTCCTGCAGAACCAGACCCAGAGGAGACTTCCTGTAGAACCAGACCCGGAGGAGACTTCCTGCAGAACCAGACCCAGAGGGGACTTCCTGCAGAACCAGACCCAGAGGGGACTTCCTGTAGAACCAGACCCGGAGGAGACTTCCTGCAGAACCAGACCCAGAGGGGACTTCCTGCAGAACCAGACCCAGAGGAGACTTCCTGCAGAACCAGACCCAGAGGGGACTTCCTGCAGAACCAGACCCAGAGGGGACTTCCTGCAGAACCACACCCGGAGGAGACTTCCTGTAGAACCAGACCCAGAGGGGATTTCCTGCAGAACCAGACCCAGAGGAGACTTCCTGTAGAACCAGACCCAGAGGGGACTTCCTGCAGAACCAGACCCAGAGGGGACTTCCTGCAGAACCAGACCCAGAGGAGACTTCCTGTAGAACCAGACCCGGAGGAGACTTCCTGCAGAACCAGACCCAGAGGGGACTTCCTGCAGAACCAGACCCAGAGGAGACTTCCTGTAGAACCAGACCCGGAGGAGACTTCCTGCAGAACCAGACCCAGAGGGGACTTCCTGCAGAACCAGACCCAGAGGAGACTTCCTGTAGAACCAGACCCGGAGGAGACTTCCTGCAGAACCAGACCCAGAGGGGACTTCCTGCAGAACCAGACCCAGAGGAGACTTCCTGTAGAACCAGACCCGGAGGAGACTTCCTGCTGCTCCGTCTGTTGTTTGGTTACAGAAGGAGAGAAGGGAACAGACACAGAGCGATGAGCGAACATCAATCCACCGGCTGCAGGCAGACGGGCTGCAGGAGACTCAGACTACAGACTTCTGATTTATTGGAATTGATGGAGGAATTCCAACCTCTCCTCTTTAAACTCCTTTATTGATTATGAACTGATGAGTTCTCAGCAGATGAAAAAAATAAAACAAATGAAGGACTGAATTACTGAGTACTCCTACTACTTTCAGTTATTATTCAATAACAATCCTGGAGACCAAACAATCACAGACAAGTGGAAGAAGGAGTCAGAAGTCAATGAATCTTTATATGTGTGTTAGAGATGTGCGGATTGCGGTTGCACCCGCGGAGCCAGCGGATAACCCCGGATCGGGCGGCTGACGTGTCGAAAAATTAAGATTTTAATTACATTCGGGCGGGTTGCGGTTGAAGCACTCAAATAAAAAAAAAGCAACATTTTAATAGCCAAAACACTATTCTGCGGATGGTGGGCGGGTTCAGTTTTGAAAATTGATAAAAAAATCTTTGGTGCGGGCGGATAGCGGGCGGATGGAGATTTTAAGAAGCGGTTGCGGATGAAAAAATGAGCCATCCACGTATCTCTAATGTGTGTATCATAAACATACATCAGAGAGAACTGACGCACAGTGAGAATCACGGCTGGATAACATCGGGGTGCCTCGCATGCTCCTCAGTGTCAGTGCTACCTGCGAAATACAATTACTTCTGAAATTCTCAATCACCACAGTCAAACGTCTGTTTTGCTGCTTTGAAACCTGCATAACAAGAACGGAGGAATGAATGGAACACTGAGGAGTGAGGGAGGCACATCTGAGCAAAATGCCACTTTGGCAGATTTGTAAACATCTCCATCTTCTCTGAATATTAAAAATGAATCTTAACAAGAATCTCTTTCATCAAAATGGCTCAGAAGCCACAGATGGGGGAGAGAGGAGGTACTGCCAGATGCTTCATGCATACTGAAACCGTCTCAATGAAATAATAATAGAAATAAAAAAAGAGCATGAACTGAACGGAGCCAGATAATGCAGTGTCCTGTTACTCCTGTTACTCCACAGACATCCAGAGAGGCTTCTCGATCGATATGATCGATTTGTGGGTGTCCCCCTCTCTGTCTCACAATAGATTGATTGCTGGACGCCGAGCCGCCAGCTTCAGCAGTATGATGCACAGGACAGTGATGGAGCGCCGCTCACCCTCCACACCGTCAGCGCTCCGCCCTGGAACTGCCGCCGCCATGTCTGCCGTCTCGCACTGCCAAGAAACCCCGCACTTTAACCACGTGCACGTACAGCCAGCTGGTTGTGGACAACCAGCAGAGTAGCGACGGTTCATAGAGCGTTCTGATGGTCAGACACGTCCAGACTCTCGTAACCTAACCAGGCTGGAAAATAACAACAATCACAGAAAAACAGAAAAAACCTGGAGCGGCTGGTTAGTTGTTCCTCTCATGTTACAGCTTCAGTCCATTTCTGGAGGCTCCAGGGAATATCTTCTCATAGTTTAACTCTCTGCTGTTACACAAGCACAATAAATAAAGAAGAGAAAGACTGGAGCTTTATAAGAGCCAAAGATCATTCACACTTGAGAAGATTAATGGATTCATTTTTTGTGTTGTAATTTTTATTTATAAAGTGTATGTTACAGACAACCAGTGTGCACAGAAGCACCATATCTCTTCTCCCCACCCCCAAATAAAAATGAACATAAATGAAAAAACAAATCTACCCTCCATCCCACACCCCAAACCCATGAGCCTCCCATACAACTGTAACAGTTAAGGAAGAAATTCATATGTATACAGACATTTATACCCATACGTAATAATGGTGACAGAAAGCAAAATAAATGTCAGAAGCTGCTCACTCCTTGGTATTGAAACGAATCGGTCATGCTGGAATGACTCAGGATGAATCTTGGGGGATCTGCTGCTGGCGGGCTGCCACTGCCACATGGAGGACAGGTTCAGACATGGCCGTATGGCAGGTCTTTATGAAGAAACTTCCCCAGCTGGCAGCTTATTGAAATATTAAAGTAGTGGTCTCCAGTGAGAGTAGAACCTGTCAGATGACCCTCTGAGTGAGAACTTGATCTTCTCCAGTTCCAGAAGAGGCAGGATGTCGATGAATTCTGATTAATAAGGCACGTTTCCACCAGTGAAGGCAGCCAACATGCAAGTCACCCAGTCCACCCACTGGGAGCAGTTTGGGGTCCACGTTGTAGTATTGTCAGCCTGAGGACTGGAATCAGCAAGTGCTCACCATGCTCAACACTGAAATTATGTTGAATTTCCAGTCAGTTGTGTCAATGACATAATGCTCTGCTTTTGTATCGCAGCTTTTCTTCCGGGAAGTAAAGACACTTCGTAACTGCATTTTTCACTCACACCATACTGCAGGGGTCGGCAATTAGCGGCCCGCGGGCCAAACGTGGCCCGCCAAACCGTCCAATCCGGCCCGCGAGAGGATTCCAACACGCACGCGCAGGCCCTCGAGCGGACGCACGCACCCCTGTTGGAGTGCGATATCTGTCATTGTGTTGCAATAGACAATCTTTGAAGGATGTGTTGTTTAGTTGTGGTTTTCAGTTTGTCACTGAAAAATAAAGAGGAGTGGCGCCTCGTCTGGAGAACAGAGAGTGCAAGTGAGCGTGCTGCACCAAGCTGAAGGCAGCATGTGTCCGTGTGTCTACGACGGATGAAGCAACCGGAGGAAGTTCGCGGGCAGCGAGAGGAGCTACCGCTGCAGAAGATTTAACAACCATGAATTGAAACCCCCCCCCCCCCCACCGGAGACCCCTCGGCCTGCGATTGAAGTGCCCCAAAAAAAAGTGGCCCGACGCCAAACCTAATTGCCTTCCCCTGCCATACTGGCTGGTGGGAAGCTACACATGCAGCCACAGCTTCCTGTCTTCCTCCCATCCAGGTACTGACCAGCGCCACCCTGCTGAGCTTCCAGGAGCTGATAGATTCAGCCATTCCCAAGGCATTATGACCACATCTGCAATATTCAGAGAAGGTTCCCCCCACTTCCCACTAGCAGACCAAAGAAAATCTGATTCAAGTACGACTAAACTCATGTCATGAAAACACGTTTATCTGATTGGATTGATGCTCTTTAAATGGGTTGATTATCACATTGGCAGAGGTGATATAACCCTGTTCATAATGTGTTCAGACACCATGTAAACAGCACTTCAGATTGCTTTAAAGGGACTTAACGCAAGATTTGTGAAAAACTACACATGCATTTCCAGTGTATTCAATGCTAATGGGCCGTGAAGCATTAAAAACCTAAAATAACAGGCCAATCCGCGTATCTGTCTGTTGCCTGATACAGGCTGTGTGCCACAGAATTTGTTGCAGTTCATGGACCGAACTTCCCGCACAATCGTGGGGATGTGACGTAAATTGACGCTGTATGCGCGTTCCTGATAGCTCTGGAACAGGAAGAACATGACCGCCGTGGACACAGACTAAAACACTGCAGGCAGGGTTTCCACCAGACCTTTTCAGTCCGGGGCGCCCCGCCCACACTGCAGCGCCCGCACAACGGAGAGAAGAGAAAAAAGCCCCCAAACTCTCCGACGGTAGAACACCGGCAGCTGCGTTAGCTGTGTTAGCATCCCCCGCCCACCCCAGAGCCGACGGCTCATTAGTAGCATTCACTGCGGCACCCCCCCCCCCCCCAAAAAAAAAAGAAAAAAAAAAAAAGCTCACGCTCCCCCCATCCAAACTTTTTTCCTGCAGGAAACCCTGCAGGGATACAAATGGATTCTTCAGCAGCCATCAGACGACCTGCATCCATTCAAAGCCCACAAAAAAGTGCCACCATGAAGAAAAACAGGATTTTATCAGCGTTATCTCCTAAATCAAAAAAAAAAAAAAAAAAAAAAGACCGAAGCCGGTGCGCGCTCCCTTGGCTGGTGGCTGCAGTTCCCCACAGCGCCTATCGCGGCAGCACTGAGGTACATTTTGTAAAGTTGCCTAAAGTCCCTTTAAAGGTGGAATACAACATTTTCTCGAAAAGACGAAGCCACACATCTGTTACTCACTTTTTGAACAACGCGCATGCGCCAGACCATCCGCCCGGCTCTGCTGCTTCTCCCAGGAAACGCGGAAGTGTACGAGCGCGATCTCCTCTTCTCCGGCGTGCACGGCTCTGTACAGTTTCTGCGATCCGCCTCGCTCATAAATAAAGCTTTTTTTTTTCCGAAACAGCTACAGTTTCATTATGTCAGACTTGCCATCGGTAAGTACGAGCTCAGAAGCTCACTGGCTACATAAACACTCTGAATGCGCAAAAGGGAGAAGCTGATTGGGCGCAAGCACGTAGAACCGCCTTACGAAAGCAGCTCGTCAGAATGATTGACAAACAGACCCACCAATCATTTAGGTGATCCACCCGGAAATCAAAATGTTGTATTACACCTTTAAATTGTCAAAACTTTGTGTGTAAACTGCTTAAACTGCTTCTTGCATGGTGCTTTTACTGTTATTTTGGTAGCAGACCATGGCTGGAGAACAGCCTGCTTCTTCTCTCGCTCTCTGATCTTTGTGGACAGATGTGGAGATCAAACCTGCAACCTTCTGATTAAGGGACCGTTCTACCAACTGAGCCACATCCCCTCCATCTGACTGTTTATTTATTTGGTCTGGATAAAACTGTACCTGTAATTGTCTTTCTTGCACCTGGTTTTATCATCAGTTTGGCCAGATTGTCCAAAATGACAAAGTGTCTTAGGCCACGCCCCGAAGCTTTCTGCATTCACTGAGAGAAAAGCCAAGAACGTTGTCTTCAGAGCCTCGTGGTGACGCTCTCTTCATGTTCCTTGTTTACTTCTCAATAAGCGTCACTTCGTGAACGACTCCTCTGTAATGACACTCTTTCAGGTGAATTGACTCAAGCCTGTAATTTATGGCAATCGTGCTATAATGCTGGTGGCTGAGTTCAGGGAAGGCTGCTGTTTAATAGCCTCATGCTGTCATGAACATCCCTCTCATGTTGCTCCCATTCTGTCAACCGTTATGGAGAACTCTCAATAGAAAATACTGAAATCTCAGAGAAACAGTGTCAGAAAGTCTCAGTCAGAATAATAGTGGAATAGATGTCTATAAATATAGACATCCTGAATGTGTGGGGACTGACTATATAAAGGATTCTATCAATGAGCGGCTGAATGAGCACGTTCACCTACGTGAGAGCTGGTGTTCATCCCGGCATTAAAATGCCTGAATAGAATGTTTGTCCTGAGAACTGATTTCCATCTCATTAAAAGCTCTGGTTTTGTCTTTAATGGCTCAACGTTGCCGAGTATCTCAGCTGAGATGAATAACAGACGTTTGACAACATTGCTGTTAATGTCTCGTTAATGCTCGCAGGTTCTCATTTTCCAATTTCAGCCCTTTCTGTTGCCCCCTTTTAGGAAAGAAGGCCGCTTTTATTTAGTGAGCAAAGCGTTATTACCGATGATGGCGTCTATAAAAATGGGAGCTCGCACTTAAATTACCCCTCCGCTGCTTTGAATGACCTAACGGAGGTATTAACACAAGCTAATGACAACGCAGCATGCAGTGATCTCAGTGTGTCTACAGACGGACGCTTTTCAGTTCATAATGAGGCAACAGCCACAGAAAATGTCACATTTAAAAGGCACATTATAATCTGTGCCTCCATAGGTCGTGGCTTGTAATTAAACCCGTGTGTGCAGCTCTTGCAAACTGCATGTCTAATTAGTCCTCCAGCAGACTTCCAGAGCTTGGGGATGGAGGGTCACTTGCTGCAGATTACCTGCCAAACCACTGGCAGGTACCATTGTTCTCACTTAATTACTTTGCCTCTCATTGGCGGTGAGGTTCTCGCTCACTGTTGTGAGATTAGCCTGCAGGAAGACCAACAACGCCGGTCGTGTTTATCGCTGCTACAGGCGCAGAAAACAATCTCTGATGAAAGAAGTAAACTGTGTGAATTTACTGAGGGTTAAATTGTTTGAATTAAGAGTATTTCTTCAGTCGTGGAACAGTATTGTGTTCTTATCCACTGAAATTCTGCTATTGAATGATGACGGATAGCTGAATGAATTTCTGTGAAGGCTCATCCTTATTGCTTCATGATTGTATCTGCAAGATTTAGATTAAAAACGGCATTTTGCATTCAGCCCCACTCTGCATCAAACCTGAGTTATGAACAACTGGCAGCTGCCAAGCCTCCGTCACAAATCTCCTGTGCAGATCGATATTCATTAAAAGCTTGCTAAGCCACACTACTTTTCATTGTTCTCAAGGCAAGCAGACTTTCAGCCCTCTGTTTGAATAAAAAAGCTTTTGTTTTCAGTCACCATATGGCAGATGTGTCTTTCATGAGCTTCCATTATTGTCAAACTCACTGAGTGAAGGGTGTGTACAGTCGCCTCACCCACAGGGGATCACAGACTTTCTTCTGAGCCGCATGTTTGTATAACTCCAATTCATTAAATGTTGGTTTAAGACGTTAATACGCAATTCTAAACTTCTAGCAAGGAAACTTCGAGACAGCGTTGTGCTTGGTTTTCAGTCTAAACATGACTTCCTGAACTCTGTCTTCTTGCTTTGTTCCCAGTGTTGCCTTGTTAATGCACAAGCACACCGTGGTTAATAGCTCTTCTCTACATGCATGAGGCGATGGACAGTGACAAACACGACGGCCTCCAGGATATTTTAGTAGTTTTATAGTTGAGTTCCTCGACATCGCTGCTCTCTCAGGAAAATCCAATTTCCAGAGGAAGGCAGTATCATAGAACACAGACACTCTACTGGTCAGGGAAACTGGGATCGAAGGCGCCTTCCTGGTGCTGGCTTCATGGTCAAACAGACCAACGCATCTCAGCTTGAAATTCTCCCAACCGGTCAAACAGACCACATCGTCTTCATGTGACTTCCACTCATAAACAAGCTGAATATTACACTCTTAGAAAAACAGAAAAGGACAAGTCCTGCTCCCACAGGCTCAGCCGCCTTCACAGCACCTCTGCAGACAACAAGGCCTTAATCCTGGGAGATTTCAACGCCAGAGTTGGCCAATGCTCCGAAGTCTGAGAGGGGGTCTTCATAAATATGGTGCCAGAAAGTCAAAGGAGCAATCGGCTCGAGCAGTGGTCTTCATCTCTTGGCTCGAAGCAGGTTTTAACAAATAAAGAATAAGTGGAAAGAGAGCACACCAAGGTACAGACACAAGAAGAGAGAGAACATTAACATGATGAGAACACAGAAACAGAGCTCAAGAAAAGCCTTTGGTCCAGATCCATTCTAACCCCAAGATTTTGTGATGACTGAGAACTGGACCATATAATCCAGATATATAGGATGGGTCTCTGTGGTGCCACCAAAAAACCATCACTCCTGTCATCTTCAATATGTGGCGCCCCTAAACCCTGAACACATTTATGTATTTAGTTGACTATATTTAATTTATTCATGTCGGAAATGATTCTGTTATTATTTCAATTCTGAACTTTTGTGTAAATGAGAGGTGGAACTTTTGTTTTCTCTCGATGTGCGGGGAGCGGTAAAGGGGCGGACGCTTCTGCCGTTCATTCAGACGTTATTCGAGAGTTAAAGCTGGTGTCCGGAGTTTCCGTTCGTTTCCAATGTATTTATCATTTTTCAACAGAGCTTAAATGTGTCAGTCTGGTTCAATACTATAATATTAGCGTAAAGCAATATAAAAATGTATTTATGAGCCCCGCCTTCGTCTCATAGACCCCCATGTTATCCGAAAAAGCGCCAATCAGCTTCAGTCAATAGATTTCGAGCTTCCGCCTTGTCGTGCCGTCAATCAACATGTGGAGCAGCCAGAGAGCACGGCCGCTCGCCCAGCAGAGGAGAGTTCGCTCCGCAGCAGCCGCCCGCTCACCTCGGATATATCCACTGTCTGCTGAACATCCACCGTAAACAGCTAAACATGGAGGATGCTGCAGGACTCGGAGGCTCTCATTTTCACCCGACAGATAATGCGCGTGCACAATTAAAGGGGCGTGGCTTGGTCGCTCATGAAAGCAGAGGGAGGGGGAACCTCAAGACGTTGGATTAAAAAATCCTCTCTCCTTCAAAACTCCGGACATGAGCTTTAAACAAGATGCCTCTCGTCTTCTGTCTTCTCTTTTCACCTGCTTAAAACAGGTAATATTTTTGTTACTGTGGTCATCACACTGAGACCTGGAACAAATACAAGGAATAAGCAACACGATTGGCTTACATAGAGATATGTACATACAAGTAAGAACATACAAGATGATAGAATCCAAGATGTTCTTGTAAAAAGGTCATTAATGCAAATTATTCACTCAAAGAGAAAAATCAGGCTGGTAAAGGTGATGGAATTCAAATACACACAGAAATGAAACACAAGTGACAGCAAATGTTGTATTCAGGGAGAAGAGGAGCAGGAGGACATGAAACCAGACAAGCAGTGAAGACTCCAAACTAAAAGCAGAACATAAAACAAGAACATCAGGACACGAGGCATTAAAACAGGCCAAAGCACAGCATCAGCAGCATCCTGACATTTCCAGGAGTGTGTGTGGAGGCGTCACCTCCTGGGGACATTTAGCTGCTTTGACTTGTTAAGAGATTGTTTTGAAACATGCAAATCAGTTTTGCTTGATTTCATCATCCTGACATTAATAACTCTGAAGACCCAGCGACTGGTTTAGTGTCACAGCAGGACTTCACAGACCAGGTGGGGCTCTATTCTCTACTTCAAACACTCCGATTCATTTTACTCTGTTTTTGCTTTTGTTGGTTATTTATTTAATAAATGTAAACATTTCAAATGTATTTAAAAAAAGTTTTGTTGTTCTCTCCTTAAGATCAAAATATAAAAAAGTGAAAATTTATTCAGGAACAAACAAATGTTAGGATTAAATAATGCAGGTGCATCATGGGAAGTCATTTTCATCAAGTACTTCAAAACTTTTCAGTGATCAATTTTAGGACCAAATTTGTGATCACTATAAAAATACAAACACATCAATATTAATGACTTAAAAGTTGATAATCCAGGCGATGAAATGTTCTTAATTTATCCGACGGATCAACAGGTTGGTCTTGAAGCTGGTTTTTGAAAATTGTGGAATTTGTGAAAACACTTTGATGTGGGTGAGTTCAATTCAATTCAGTTCAGTTCAATTCAATTCAATTTATTTTTGTACAGCCCAGTATCACAACAACAGCTGCCTCAGAGGCTTCAAGATGTTACATTGGTTGGTAAAAATAAAAACAGTGAATAAGCATAATGATAGTATGTCAAATTCACAGTAACGAGACAAAACGAAGCAACCACCGCCTTAGACCCTCACATCCGGCAAGAAAAAACTCCAAAAACCCAGTGGGAGAAGAAGAAATCTTGGGGAGAACCACAGTATGGAGGGATCCCTCTCCCAGGGACGGACAGCTTTGGCAACAGCTAGCATGAGACAATAAGAAGTAAAGCTGGTGGAGTTGAGGTGGAGCACATTGAGACAATGGAAGAACACAGACGTTCATATGGACAGACCACCAAGTTGCATTGTTATTATAGTGACTGTCAACTCTCAAACTACCAAATCCAGTAAAATCCAGTCTGGGACCAGGACCAGGAGAATCTGGACTGGGACCAGGACCAGGGGAATCTGGACTGGAAGTCATGGCACTCTGGAGGAAATCATTGTTGCTGTTGTCTATCTACTTAGGAATTGCACCCAAGGAAATGAAATTAAAGTGAGGAAACACAGGTTCGTGGCTTTGGGAAGCAAGAGCCGTGGTTCTGGCTACTGGAAAAGATCTTTATTAAATATTGTGACACACATTCACTTTCTTTTTTAAAAAAAAAGGGAAGGGGAAGAAGCCCAATCAGAAGCGGAGGCTGACCAGTGGGAAAGAGCTACTTTTATAGACAGCTCCCCCTACCGAGATTGGTTAATTACTGCAAGCAAGGAGGGGATCTCCTCCTGCTACATGCTGAGCACGAACAGGAGAACTAGCTACCATACACAATCACAGCATTTCCACTGTCTTTAAGGAGACGGAGCCCAACCATTTCCAGAGAGTGTACTTTTGCCCGTCCACACGGCAATTGAGTCTGAGCTTTTTCAAAAAATTCCACATCTGGAGCTCTTTCCTAAAAGCTGTGTTTTCAGTGTGTCATATCCTGTATCTCTGCGGCCAGATGGGGGAGCTCGGGGCCAGTTTGGCCCATTTTAGCTTGCCCTGTCTGTTCCTCATGTTCTCCTGCCTGGTCACCTGTCCCGTTACCACCTAATGTGTGTCACCTGTGTTCCCCCCTATTTAAGCCTGCTTCCATCACTTGTCCTTGTCAGTTCCTTGTGGGTCTGTCTGCATGTTGTGTTTGGAATCCATGCCTGTGCCAGCTCTGCTTGTTCTTCTGTTCCTGTTTCTTGGAAATAAAAGAGTTTCAACTCCACCTAGGGTGCCTGCGTTTGGGTTCTTCCTACCAGCATTGTGACAGAAGGAACAGACCACCACTAGACCCAGCAGGCAGTGAGTTTGGTGAAGCAGCGTGCCTTCTGCCTCTAACTTTACCCCAACAGTGGCGATGCTCCACCTGCCTGTCGTACCTGGTTCCCGAGAGCTCCCAGTGTGCTGCCCGCTCTTTGGCAGGTCCCGGAGCTCCCGGTCTGCCCCCACCCCCACCCCCCCGTGGTGCAGCTCGCCCCCAGATCTTCTTTGAATATATCCATCCGCAATCCAAGATGGTGGAGTAGGTTGTTACCCCTACAAACGTTCCCCCGTGTTTTGATCAAGAAAACCGACTACGCTCGTCTGTAAGTTACTCAGTCAGTCAGATTGCAGTATAAGGTTATAAGTCGGATCATATGTCGGAAACTCGCTCGAAAACTAAAATGAGCAAGGCGCTAACTGGTCCAGAAGTGTCCTCATGTGCCATCACTGAGGCTTATCTCGAGTCAACACTGAAGAAATTCTTCAAAGACGTTGAGGACAAATCTGAGAAGAGGTTCGAGCGCTTGGAGGCTCAACTTGGCACTATTCAGAAAACTTTGTCCGACCATACTGAGGAACTTAAGATGCAGCGTGCTACTGTCGCCTCCGTTAAGATGTGTGATGTTCAGATGTGCAGGAAAACAAAACCGAGCTGATGAATCTACGAGAGACTGTAATTCAGCTGGAAAGTAAATTGGTGTCCCTCGAGGACAGAAGCAGGCATGATAACCTTTGTATTATTAACTTAAAAGAAGGAGAAGAAGGTGGTAATGCACTGGCTTACCTGTCCACCAATGTCCCAAAGTGGTTCCCTGGTTTAGCTGAAGATCCTCCGGAATTCATGCAGGCCCACCGCATCGGTCCACCTCGTTCATCCTCCAAGTGACCCAGGGCGCTGATTGTAAAGTGCCTTTGTTTCACGGACAGGGATCGTAGCCTAAACGAACGAAGAGCTCAACATCAAATTTGAAAATATACTTACCGAATGGCAGTCACCTCAAAAATTCGAATGCTTTTAAATATCAAGGCATATGGGTTCACCCAGAACTGACATTTAAACCACACATTGACTATATAACCAAAAAAGTTTATGCATGTCTGGGTCAGCTCTATAGATCAAAAAATAGCCTCACATTAGAAAAAGAAATGTACAACAACTAATTTTGCCCATAATTGACTATTGAGATGTTATTTATCAAAATGCAGCCGAATCTGCTCTTAAGCCTTTGACGACTATAACTAATGCACTCTGTAGATTTATACTAAACTGTAGTTATTATATTCATCACTGTTTAATGTATAACTTGCTTGATTGGTTACAGCAGGGGTATCCAGTCTACGGCAGACTGGCCAACTGCGGCCCGCGGGTCAGTTCTTATTGGCCCGCAGCAAATTCTGAAAATATAGTTGAATATGGCCCGCACATGGCGCTTGAGCTCAACTCTGTTGCACTTCTCAGTTTCAACACTAGATGGAGCCAGTAACGGAAAAGGTGCTTCTCCACTAAACAAAATTAAGCAAAGAAAAACATTTACCAGAGTCACTAGAAATAGCAGCACCGAAGAAACGAAAGATAACAAGTGAGTGCAGAAGATTTCAAACACAGTGGGAAAATGAATATTTCTTCAAAGAAATCAGCGGAAAGTGTGTCTGTTTGATTTGCAATGAAGATGTCGCCGTGATGAAGGAGTATAATGTCCGTCGGCACTATGAGACCAAGCATCAGAGCTACGCAACGTACACAGTTGCCGAACGAGCACAGAAATTCAAGCAAATGGCAGCTAGCCTGCAAGCTCAACAACAGTTTTTTTTTTTTGTGCTAACAAAATACAAGAAAATGCCACAGCAGCAAGCTATGAAGTCACTAAACTTATTGCCAGCATGGCAAACCGTTCTCAGACGGTGATTTCATAAAGCAGTGCCTCATCAAAGTCACGGAAGTAATGTGCCCGGAAAAAGTGCAGGATTTCAACAATGTGAGCTTATCCAGAAATACAGTGGTGCGGAGAATCGAGGACTTGTCAACTAATCTGAAACTTCAGCTGAGAGAGAAAGCTTGTGCTTTTGATTTTTACTCGATAAATGTGACGAGAGCACAGACGCCACAGATACTGCACAGCTTTTAATTTTTTTGCGGGGAGTTGATGATAATTTTTGCTGTAGGGAGGAGCTGCTTGATATGATGGGCCTAAAAGGCACAACAACAGGTGGAAATATTTTTGAAGCTGTGTCAGAGGCAGTTGAAAAGATGGGGCTTAAATGGGACAAGCTCTGTGGAGTAACAATGGATGGAGCTCCGGCCATGACGGGTGAGCGCAAAGGAATGGCATCCATGGTGTGCGCCAAGGTAAAAGAGGGTGGAGGTGAGGCTGTTAGGATGCACTGTATAATCCACCAAGAAGCACTGTGTGCCAAGACTGTCCAGCTGGGCGATGTGATGAACACTGTTGTAAAAACTGTCAACATAATTCGAGCTAGAGGACTGCACCACAGGGAATTTCAAGCTTTTTTATCTGATGTGGATGCTGAATACGGAGATGTACTCTACCACTCTGATGTGCGCTGGCTCAGCCGCGGCTCTGTGCTGCAGCGGTTTTATTCACTGAGATCAGAAATCGACAAGTTTTTGAAAGAGAAGGGCCGACCTCTTCATGAACTGACTGACCCTCTGTGGCTGGCAGACCTGGCATTTTTAGTTGATCTCACTCATCATCTAAATACACTGAACAAGAACCTACAAGGCAAAGAACAGCTGGTGTCACACCTGTATGCGCACATGAAAGCCTTCTGTGTAAAGCTCCGCCTGTTGACACACAACTACGAAGCTTAAATGCTGCACACTTCCCTGCGCTGGCTGAAATCAAGTCTGCTTTTCCAAAGGCAGACCTTTCTGCTAAGGAGAAATATGCGTCTGTGATTACATCTCTCGTGACAGAATTCAACCAGCGTTTTCAAGATTTTTCTGTCATTGAAAAACAAATCAAGCTGTTCTCGACCCCCTTCCTGGTGGATGCAGAAGTGGAAGAGAGTCTGCAGTTACAACTGACCGAAATGCAATGTGATGATTCTCTGAAGAGTCAACATCAGCTTCTATCCCTCCCTGACTTCTATCCGAGTTTGGATAATGCCAAGTTTCCTCTGATGAGACGCCACACAAAAAGAATGATGAGCCTGTTTGGCTCAACATACATATGTGAACAAACATTTTTTCTGTTAAATCAGAACAAAAGCAGACTGGGATCCAGAATGACTGATAGCCATCTCTGTGAAGTCCTTCGTGTCTCAACCACCAAACTTTCTCCTGACATCCCAGTCCATCCTTCAATCCAAAGGACAGCATCACTGCTCCCACTGAGAACAATGTTCTTCACATTATAGGTGAGTTAAAAATACACAGTAGTCATGTGTCATCATGTCACCTCGAGTGTGTGGCCCAAGCCTTTGCTTATTTTTCTGTATTTGGCCCTCACCAAAAAAAACTTTGGACACCCCTGGGTTACAGCCAAAAGAACGGAGACAATTCCATTGGCTTCACTTTATTTTTAAATGTATCCATAATGATTTTCCATATTACTTAAAACAGCATCTGATACCTTTTATGACAACCCATTCACTAAGAAATCTAAGGCACCCTTTTTTCTGGGTGCCTTCTGGAAAAAGAGAGATGGGGAATAAGGCATTTTGTTACAAAGCTCCAGCGGAGTGGAATAATTTACCTGTTGAGCTATGTTCATTAACATCATTGTACTCATTCAAATCAAGTTTGTACAGCTATCTTAATTCTACTTGTATGTGTTTTCTATGAACTTATTATTCTTATCCTGAAGCGTGGACTTTCCGGGGATTGGGCAGGGACGTGTAAAGACAACAGTTGTGTATTGTGATGTATGGTGTCTAATGTGTTGGATGTTATGTGTATCTGTCATGTATCGTGACGATATGTTTAATGTTGTGTGTTCGATTTAGTGCCTGTCGGATGCTCTGTTTTTGTTTTTTTGGGACCCCCTTGAAAAAGAGATGGTTCATCTCAAGGGGCTATCCTGAATAAATAAATAAATAAATGAATAAATAAATAAATAAATAAATCTTCAGCCAATGGTCTTTAGCGCTGCTGGTCCCAGCCCTTCAATCCGGCTCACTGCAACAGCGGTACTGCTTCCGCCTCGAGCTCCAACTCTGGCGGCCCTGATGTGTGTCACCTGTGTTCCCCCCTTTTTAAGCCTGCTTCCCTCACTTGTCCTTGTTGGTTCCTTGTGGGTCTGTCCGCGTGTTCTGTTTGTAATCCATGCCTGCGCCAGCTCTGCTTGTTCCTCTGTTCCTGTGAGTTTCAACTCCCCCTATGCTGCCTGCGCTTGGGTCTTTCCTACCAGCACCATGATACACTGGCTCTGAGCTCAGTTGGTGGGCAAAATTGGATGTGGTAAAGTGGTCATCTCTCAACCAGAAGCTTCAGTTCCTTAACACCCTCTGTCCTCATGTCAAAGTGTCCTTGTATTTGTGAGCAATAACAAACTCTCAAAATCTCCATAACTTTTGAGATTTATACAATTTGGTAGCATGAAAGTATTTCAGGATTCTTTGTGATAGTTACTGGATGTGTAATATTTCTTGAATTTCCAAGCATTCTGAAATTTGTAAGAATGTGTGAAAATTCTCAAAGTCATGACAGTTCCCCGGAATGTAATTGTTTGTCCTGGAAAGATTTACGATGTTCTCATGATCTTTATTCACACCAAGAAGTGGACTCCAGCAGGACCAGCTTCATTAAAAACAGACACTCCATCTTAAAGAGTCCATTCACAGCATTCCAGAACAAGTCAAGTTTTCTCCATTCTTCACCCTTCGAGTCCAAAAGTCCTTCAAGTCCTTCAACACATGAGTAAGTGATGGGGGAATCAAACATGACAACTTCTGTTAGCAAGGCAACTGCTCTGCCAGCCGACCACTGACACGCACTAACACATCTATCTATCATCATTTACGCTGAACTAAGAACAAATCCCATCTTCTCCTCCTTCAGGCCTCCATCATCTCCATAGTGGGAATGTCGATGAACACCACCTCCAACTCCTCCAATGAGCAGCAGTATCCTGCAGTCTGCCAATTACTGATCTACAGTTACAACGGCACCAGATTCGTTATCCTGGTTCCTCTCTGCATCTTCATCCTCTACCAGGCCTTCCAACAATGGCGGCAACAGCGCTCCTTCAGCTCCACCAGTCATTCTGACATCTTCGCCTTCCACATCGCTGTCATGGAGATGTTCTGTGCTCTGGGGATCATCATCTATTACTGGGGTGACTTTGGTAATGTCCCCGTGTTGCACTCTGTTGGGCTGTATTTGATGGCCGTCAGTTATTTTGGACAGAGCCTCTTCCACATGCTCACCTGTGTGGAGCGTTACCTGGCTGTAGTTCACCCCATCACCTACAGGGGGCTGAAGAACAGCCGGGGGGTCCTGATCAGGAACATCAGCATCGGTTCTCTTTGGTTGCTGAGTTTCATTATTAGCTTTGTGTTTGTGCTGACTGATGAGACTTCTGAGACAATCACACTTCTTATCGTCTTAGGTTCCCCATTAGTCATCGTCTCCTTCTTCAGTGTCTCTGTTCTCTGCGTTCTCATTCGTCCAGGACCTGGGGAAAGAGGCGGGGACAGGAAGCGGGTCGACCAATTAAAGCTGAAAGCGTTTTTCACAATGATGGCCATACTGGGAGCCAATTGGCTTTGGTTTGGAGCCATTTTTACTAGCAGCATCTTGTTCAGTATATTCTCGGGAAGTGACCATTTCTACTGTTTAGTCCTGAATTCAGTGTTCTGGTTCAATCTACCCAGCAGTTTGGTTTCACCTCTGCTGTACCTGCACCGGACAGGACAACTAGCATGTTGTCCCAGTACCGGGTAAACCTGATATCCTGTTGGTGGTTTACTGTCTGGTATGAGATGGCGTGTTGGGACACACTTGGACAGTGATTAAAGCATTAGTGATTTGATTTCAGTGTGATTTGCTGTACATAAATATCAAAGTGCTTCCAAACAAAGTGAGTATCATTTCTGAGGATACAAAACCAACCTGAAAATGTAGAGTACTGGAAATGATTGGGTCAAGCAGACCAATCACAGCCCTTGTCTGGTCTGCGTCCTGCCAACTCATAACGCTGGATGTGTACTTTGAGCGATGCAGTGGCTTCATTCATTAGACATGATGCTGTAAATTAGACTTGTATGTGAAACTTGAAAGATAAGTTACTAGTTGTCCAGAAATGAGCATGGCAGCTTATTTGAGTAAACAGTTGTTTAGAACTTTATTTCTCAATCAGCAGTGTGGATGAACTGTCAGTAACACTTTACTTGAAGCACCCCTGTATAACACATTATAAGTACATCATAGCACTGTATAACTATAGTTAAAAACACTCAAAAGTGATCACAATGCTTTATAACATCAGGACCTATCCCTAAGCCTAACCCTAAATCCTATGCTGTATAGTGGGTTATAAAACATTGTGATCATTTATGAGTGTTTATAACCACTGATAATGTGTGATACCCGGTGCTTCAAATAAAGCGTTACCGACCTGTCAGTTGTAGTAACTTAAATTATTATGTTTGTCATCCAAGTTAGTGTTGAGCACTGCATTTATAAACATATTCTGCCAACTTTTAGTATCTGGTTTCATCAACTGCGTCAGAAATGTTTTGGCTTCTTGAACTTTATGAATTCTTCTATTTGTAGGCCTGGTGTGTTCTGAATGTGCCATCATTACAATGTAAATGTACAGATATGTGTGTGCATACGTGAAGAGTTTTCCTTCCTATGTTTTTGTTAGTGATGAAGTGTTTCATTTTAGTGTATTTCATTGATGCAGTTCCAGTCTCAAAGATGAAGTGTGAATAAAGCTTGACTGTTTGGTGAGTAATTTGGATGTTTGGCTGATTGTCTGACTCGCTGGCTCTTCCATTGGTTGGATTGATGGACAACCCCAGAGTTTCAAACACGTAACACCAACCTGAAGCCTCAAAGCTAAAGTTCTTATCAAAAGCAGAGGAAAGGAATAGATCATACTAAAAGGTTTTCTGTTCCTTCAAATGCATCATGCTCACCTATTTATCAATCCTGCTCTCAGCCCAGGCAACAGGGACTGAACTGGGAAGACTGTAGACATCCACTTTTAGTAAGACATGTCTCTCTGCCCATGACATGCCCAATTTGGTCAATGATGAAATGTATAGCCGACTTTCATCATTCAATCGCTGGTTGTCTAGATGGAGTGAGGAAAACGGAGTTATTTTTCTAAACAACTGGCGCACCTTCTGGGGAAAGCCTGGGCTCATCCGCAGGGACGGCATCCACCCAACTTTGGATGGTGCAGCCCTTTTAGCTCACAATATGGCTGATCGGCTTCGAACTCTAAATTGACAATCCAGCTATGAGCCCCGGGCGCAGAGCAGTCGTGTAGAACACTCCTCTGTTGATCTTGTTGATCTCGTCACTAATCCTGCTCCCGGATTTTTACAAGTCAAGCATGGAGGTTTACCTAGGCAAACAGAGACTGAGTCTGTCCAAAGTGCTCAAAGCATTAAAAAACAGTCAATGGGTAAAAAGCTTAACATCTGTACAAGACAAAATAACTTTTCCAGTAGGAAATACATAAAATGTGGTCTACTAAACATTAGAGCAATCTCCACTAAATCTCTGTTAGTTAATGACCTTATTGGTGACAATAACATTGATCTCCTTGCTCTAACAGAAACTTGGCTCCAGCAAGATGATTATGTGAGGCTCAATGAATGTACCCCTCCAACCTATGTTAATGTCACTCTCTAATGTCTGAATGTTATTCCCTTTAGTCCGTTCATTGCTTTTCACCTGCTGTCCCCCCCTTCGAGGGGGAGTCTTCTCCAGTTTCAGTTGCTGACTCCACTATTACGAAGGCCTATGAACAAGCTCCGTCCGGACCGGGAGGACACCCCTGTCGGTCCTGCCCGTGGACTGGCTTCGGTTCTACTGCTGGGATCCGTGGTTCTTGTGCTGGACCGTCCAACGAACTGTCCTCAACATTGTCCTAGGCTTTACTTCTTATTGTCTCATGCTAGCTGTTGCCAAAGCTGTCCGTCCCTGGGAGAGGGATCCCTCCATACTGTGGTTCTCCCCAAGATTTCTTCTTTTCCCACTGGGTTTTTGGAGTTTTTTCTTGCCGGATGTGAGGGTCAAAGGCGGTGGTTGCTTCGTTCTGTCTCGTTACTGTAAATATTGACATATTACCATTATGCTTATTCACTGTTTTTACTTTTACCGACAAATGTAACATCTTGAAGCCCTCTGAGGCAACTGTTGTTGTGATACTGGGCTATACAAAAATAAATTGATTGATTGAAAATTGATTGATGATCTCTGTTTGGGAACAAAATTGTGTCCGGGGGGGATTTTAATAAATATCCTAAAATGTGCAGGATTCACTCTACTCAATCTACAGCCTTTTAAAATCGTTGAGCCAATGCAATGTAGAGCTACGGTTAATTAGGGATGTACTTCAAGGCATCATGAATGGGTGGTGTTGTTAACTGTAACGTTCCTCTCAAGGAGTCACACAGTTAACAGAACATGAAGGACCACTGACAATAATGATATAGGTACGATAACAGAACAGAACTAACAAACATAACTTCACCAAATTTAGAAATGGTCAGGATCCCATATGTCCCCCCTGTTCTCACCTGACTTCCTTGTGTGTCTTCAGCTCAACCGGTTGTATGCGTGTCTTCCTGCACGTCTTTCTCATCTCATGTTTCCAATCCTATATCCTCTCCGCCGCCTTCCCTGAGTATTTAGGACCATTTTGCACTGGTTGCTTTGTGGATCCGGATCTGATCAACGGCAGAAACTTGCGTCATCCAGCAAGAGCTACAAGCATGGATGTATCTCCATAGATATAGCTACTAGCATTAGCCCCCATTTTAATAAACAGCTGTATTTCCACTGGATGCATTTTACTTGTGGCTTGACGCACCTCATGGCTGCAGCAGAGTCTCAAGTGATCTGATTGGACGAAAGATGATGGACTCGTAAAGCCGTGGACGACCAGCCACTGATCTTCCTAAATAAAAATTCCCCCTTGCACTCCGTAACACATATTTATCCGGTGGGAATGACAAAACTCCACTGCGGCGCTCCGGATCTGCTTGGATCTGGCAGAAATCCAGCCATTAATTACCAAGGCGGGCTAATTCTTGTAGCTATGCTTGCAGTTCCTGCTGCGTAATGTTCTGCTGCGCATTCATTCTGGATCCACAAAGCAACCATTCAAAAATGCTCAGAGGAGCAGAAAGACATGAAACCAGACTAGCAGTGAAGACTCCAAACTAAAAGCAGAACATAAAACAAGAACATCAGGACACGAGGCATTAAAACAGGCCAAAGCACAGCATCAGCAGCATCCTGACATTTCCAGGAGTGTGTGTGGAGGCGTCACCTCCTGTGGACATTTAGCTGCTTTGACTTGTTAAGAGATTGTTTTGAAACATGCAAATCAGTTTTGCTTGATTCCATCATCCTGACATTAATAACTCTGAAGACCCAGCGACTGGTTTAGTGTCACAGCAGGACTTCACAGACCAGGTGGGGCTCTATTCTCTACTTCAAACACTCCGATTCATTTTACTCTGTTTCTGCTTTTGTTGGTCATTTATTTAATAAATGTTAACACTTCAAATGTACTTTAAAAAGTTTTGTTGTTTTCTCCTTAAGGTCAAAATATAAAACAGTGAAATTTTATTCAGGAACAAAGAAATGTTAGGATTAAATAATGCAGGTGCATTGTGGGAGGTCGTTTTCATAAAGTACTTCAAAACTTTACAGTGATCAATTTTAGAACCAAATTTTAGATCACTGTAAAAATACACCTACATCCATATTAAAGAATGATAAAACTTGATAATCCAGGCGATGAAATGTTCTCAAATTATCTGACGGGTCACCAGGTTGGTCTTGAAGCTGGTTTTTGAAAGTTGTGGAATTTGTGAAAACGCTTTGATGTGGGTGAGGCAGTCGGATCAGAAAATATGATGCTTGGTTTCCTCTGAATGAAGAGCTTTTCTAGTTTCATATGGGTTGAGATGGAGCACATTGAGACAATGGAAGAACACAGACATTCATATGGACAGACCACCAAGTTGGATTGTTATTATAGTGACTGTCAACTCTCAAACTAGCAAGTCCAGCAAAAATATGGACTGGGATCAGGACCAAGAGGATCTGGACTGAAAGTCACGGCACTCTGGAGGAAATCATTGTTGCTGTTATCTGTCAACTGAGCATGAACAGGAGAACCATGCCCAATCACAGCATTTCTGCTGTCTTTAAGGACACGGAGCCCAACCATTTCCAGAAAGTGTTGTTTTTGCCCGTCCACACGGCAATTGAGTCAGAGCTTTTTCAGAAAATTCCACCTCTGAAGCTCTTTCCTAAAATATGTGTTTTCAGTGGCTCTGAGCTCAGTTGGTGGGCAGCTCTGGATGTGGTAAAGTGGTAAAGCGGTCATCTCTCAACCAGAAGGTTGTTTGTTCAGTTCCCCAACACCCTCTGTTCTCATGTCAGAGTGTCCATGGACGAGACACTTGTTCCTCAAATTGCTCCAAATGTCTGACTTCAGAGAAGTAGAATGTCGGCAAGTATTTTCTAAAGTTCTATTTGTAATTTGTGAGCAATAAATAAAAATTTGGAAAAATTCCTTAACTTCTGAGATTTCTACAATTTGGTGGCATTAAAGATCTGATCGGTACAGGATGGGTGATATTTGTGGAATTTCCAAGCATTCTGAAATTTCTAAGACTTTGTGAAAATTCTCAAACTCATGACACTTTCCCTGAATGTAATTGTTTATCCTGGAAAGGTTAAGATGTTCTCACAACCTTTATTCAAACCAAGAAGTGGACTCCAGCAGACCAGCTTCATTAAAAACAGACACTCCATCCTGAAGAGTCCATTCACAGCATTCCAGAACAAGTCAAGTTTTCTCCATTCTTCACCCTTCAAGTCCACACTTCAACACATGAATAGGTGATGGGGGAATCAAACATGACAACTTCTGTTAGCAAGGCAACTGCTCTGCCAGCAGAACCACAAGAAGACCACTGACACACACTAACACATCCATCTATCATAATTTACGCTGAACTAAGAACAAATCCCATCTTCTCCTCCTTCAGGCCTCCATCATCTCCACAGTGGGAATGTCGATGAACACCACCTCCAACTCCTCCACTGAGGAGCAGTATCCCGCAGTCTGCCAATTACTGATCTACAGTTACAACGGCACCAGATTCGTTATCCTGGTTCCTCTCTGCATCTTCATCCTCTACCAGGCCTTCCAACAATGGCGGCAGCAGCGCTCCTTCAGCTCCACCAGTCATTCTGACATCTTCGCCTTCCACATCGCTATCATGGAGATGTTCTGGGCTCTGGGAATCATCATCTATTACTGGGGTGACTTTGGTAATGTCCCCGTGTTGCACTCTGTTGGGCTGTATTTGATGGCCGTCAGTTATTTTGGACAGAGCCTCTTCCACATGCTCACCTGTGTGGAGCGTTACCTGGCTGTAGTTCACCCCATCACCTACAGGGGGCTGAAGAACAGCCGGGGGGTCCTGATCAGGAACATCAGCATCAGTTCTCTTTGGTTGCTGAGTTTCATTATTGGCTTTGTGTTTGACCATGAGACTTCTCAGGCAGTCACACTTCTTATCGTCTTAGGTTCCCCATTAGTCATCGTCTCCTTCTTCAGTGTCTCTGTTCTCTGCGTTCTCATTCGTCCAGGACCTGGGGAAAGAGGCGGGGACAGGAAGCGTGTCGACCAATTAAAGCTGAAAGCGTTTTTCACAATGATGGCCATACTGGGAGCCAATTGGCTTTGGTTTGGAGCCATGTTTGTAAGTAACACCTTGGTCGGTATGTTCCCAGCAAGTGACCATTTCTACTGTTTAGTCCTGACTTCAGTGTTCTGGTTCAATCTACCCAGCAGTTTGGTTTCACCTCTGCTTTACCTGCACCGGACAGGACAACTAGCATGTTGTCCCAGTACCGGGTAAACCTGGTGTCCTGTACTGTCTGGTATGAGATGGCGTGTTGGGACACACTTGGACAGTGATTAAAGCATTAGTGATTTGATTTCAGTGTGATTTGCTGTACATAAATATCAAAGTGCTTCCAAACAAAGTGAGTATCATTTCTGAGGATACAAAACCAACCTGAAAATGTAGAGTACTGGAAATGATTGGGTCAAGCAGACCAATCACAGCCCTTGTCTGGTCTGCGCCCTGCCAACTCATAACGCTGGATGTGTACTTTGAGCGATGCAGTGGCTTCATTCATTAGACACGATGCTGTAAATTAGACTTGTATGTGAAACTTGAAAGATTTGTTACTAATTGTCCAGAAATGAGCATGGCAGCTTATTCGAGTAAACAGCTGTTTCGAACTTTATTTCTCAATCAGCAGTGTGGATGAACTGTCAGTTGTAGTAACTTAAATTGTCATGTTTGTCATCCAAGTTAGTGTTGAGCACTGCATTTATAAACATATTCGGCCAACTTTTAGTATCTGGTTTCATCAACTGCGTCAGAAATGTTTTGGCTTCTTGAACTTTATGAATTCTTCTATTAGTGGGCCTGGTGTGTTCTGAATGTGCCATCATTACAATGTAAATGTACAGATATGTGTGTGCATACGTGAAGAGTTTTCCTTCCTATGTTTTTGTTAGTGATGAAGTGTTTCATTTTAGTGTATTTCATTGATGTAGTTCCAGTCTCAAAGATGAAGTGTGAATAAAGCTTGACTGTTTGGTGAGTAATTTGGATGTTTGGCTGATTGTCTGACTCGCTGGCTCTTCCATTGGTTGGATTGATGGACAACCCCAGAGTTTCAAACACATAACACCAACCTGAAGCCGCAAAGCTAAAGTTCTTATCAAAAGCAGAGGAAAGGAATAGATCATACTAAAAGGTTTTCTGTTCCTTCAAATGCATCATGCTCACCTATTTATCAATCCTGCTCTCAGCCCAGGCAACAGGGACTGAACTGGGAAGACTGTAGACGTCCACTTTTAGTAAGATATGTCTCTCTGTTTGGGAACAAAATTGTGTCCGGAGGGGAGATTTTAATAAATATCCTAAAATGTGCAGGATTCACTCTACTCAATCTACAGCCTTTTAAAATCGTTGAGCCAATGCAATGTAGATCTACGGTTAATTAGGGATGTACTTCAAGGCATCATGAATAGGTGGTGTGTTTAACTGTAACGTTCCTCTCAAGGAGTCACACAGTTAACAGAACATGAAGGACCACTAACAATAATGATATAGGTACGATAACAGAACAGAACTAACAAACATAACTTCACCAAATTTAGAAATGGTCAGGATCCCATATGTCCCCCCTGTTCTCACCTGACTTCCTTGTGTGTCTTCAGCTCAACCGGTTGTATGCGTGTCTTCCTGCACGTCTTTCTCATCTCATGTTTCCAATCCTATATCCTCTCCGCCGCCTTCCCTGAGTATTTAGGACCATTTTGCACTGGTTGCTTTGTGGATCCGGATCTGATCAACGGCAGAAACTTGCGTCATCCAGCAGGAGCTACAAGCATGGATGTATGTCCACAGATATAGCTACTAGCATTAGCCCCCATTTTAATAAACAGCTGTATTTCCACTGGATGCATTTTACTTGTGGCTTGACGCACCTCATGGCTGCAGCAGAGTCTCAAGTGATCTGATTGGACGAAAGATGATGGACTCGTAAAGCCGTGGACGACCAGCCACTGATCCTCCTAAATAAAAATTCCCCCTTGCACTCCGTAACACATATTTATCTGGTGGGAATGACAAAACTCCACTGCGGCGCTCCGGATCTGCTTGGATCTGGCAGAAATCCAGCCATTAATTACAATGGGGGCTAATTCTTGTAGCTATGCTTGCAGTTCCTGCTGCGTAATGTTCTGCTGCGCATTCATTCTGGATCCACAAAGCAACCATTCGAAAATGCTCAGAGGAGCAGAAAGACATGAAACCAGACTAGCAGTGAAGACTCCAAACTAAAAGCAGAACATAAAACAAGAACATCAGGACACGAGGCATTAAAACAGGCCAAAGCACAGCATCAGCAGCATCCTGACATTTCCAGGAGTGTCTGTGGAGGCGTCACCTCCTGTGGACATTTAGCTGCTTTGACTTGTTAAGAGATTGTTTTGAAACATGCAAATCAGTTTTGCTTGATTCCATCATCCTGACATTAATAACTCTGAAGACCCAGCGACTGGTTTAGTGTCACAGCAGGACTTCACAGACCAGGTGGGGCTCTATTCTCTACTTCAAACACTCCGATTCATTTTACTCTGTTTCTGCTTTTGTTGGTCATTTATTTAATAAATGTTAACACTTCAAATGTACTTTAAAAAGTTTTGTTGCTTTCTCCTTAAGGTCAAAATATAAAACAGTGAAATTTTATTCAGGAACAAACAAATATTAGGATTAAATAATGCAGGTGCATTGTGGGAGGTCGTTTTCATAACGTACTTCAAAACTTTTCAGTGATCAATTTTAGAACCAAATTTTAGATCACTGTAAAAATACACCTACATCCATATTAAAGAATGATAAAACTTGATAATCCAGGCGATGAAATGTTCTCAAATTATCTGACGGGTCACCAGGTTGGTCTTGAAGCTGGTTTTTGAAAGTTGTGGAATTTGTGAAAACGCTTTGATGTGGGTGAGGCAGTCGGATCAGAAAATATGATGCTTGGTTTCCTCTGAATGAAGAGCTTTTCTAGTTTCATATGGGTTGAGATGGAGCACATTGAGACAATGGAAGAACACAGACATTCATATGGACAGACCACCAAGTTGGATTGTTATTATATTGACTGTCAACTCTCAAACTAGCAAGTCCAGCAAAAATATGGACTGGGATCAGGACCAAGAGGATCTGGACTGAAAATCACGGCACTCTGGAGGAAATCATTGTTACTGTTATCTGTCAACTGAGCATGAACAGGAGAACCATGCCCAATCACAGCATTTCTGCTGTCTTTAAGGACACGGAGCCCAACCATTTCCAGAAAGTGTTGTTTTTGCCCGTCCACACGGCAATTGAGTCAGAGCTTTTTCAGAAAATTCCACCTCTGAAGCTCTTTCCTAAAATATGTGTTTTCAGTGGCTCTGAGCTCAGTTGGTGGGCAGCTCTGGATGTGGTAAAGTGGTAAAGCGGTCATCTCTCAACCAGAAGGTTGTTTGTTCAGTTCCCCAACACCCTCTGTTCTCATGTCAGAGTGTCCATGGACGAGACACTTGTTCCTCAAATTGCTCCAAATGTCTGACTTCAGAGAAGTAGAATGTCGGCAAGTATTTTCTAAAGTTCTATTTGTAATTTGTGAGCAATAAATAAAAATTTGGAAAAATTCCTTAACTTCTGAGATTTCTACAATTTGGTAGCATTAAAGATGTGATCGGTACAGGATGGGTGATATTTGTGGAATTTCCAAGCATTCTGAAATTTGTAAGACTTTGTGAAAATTCTCAAACTCATGACAGTTTCCCTGAATGTAATTGTTTATCCTGGAAAGGTTAACATGTTCTCACAACCTTTTTTCAAACCAAGAAGTGGACTCCAGCAGACCAGTTTCATTAAAAACAGACACTCCATCCTGAAGAGTCCATTCACAACATTCCAGAACAAGTCAAGTTTTCTCCATTCTTCACCCTTCAAGTCCACACTTCAACACATGAATAGGTGATGGGGGAATCAAACATGACAACTTCTGTTAGCAAGGCAACTGCTCTGCCAGCAGAACCACAAGAAGACCACTGACACACACTAACACATCCATCTATCATCATTTACGCTGAACTAAGAACAAATCCCATCTTCTCCTTCTTCAGGCCTCCATCATCTCCACAGTGGGAATGTCGATGAACACCACCTCCAACTCCTCCACTGAGGAGCAGTATCCCGCAGTCTGCCAATTACTGATCTACAGTTACAATGGCACCAGATTCGTTATCCTGGTTCCTCTCTGCATCTTCATCCTCTACCAGGCCTTCCAACAATGGCGGCAGCAGCGCTCCTTCAGCTCCACCAGTCATTCTGACATCTTCGCCTTCCACATCGCTGTCATGGAGATGTTCTGGGCTCTGGGAATCATCATCTATTACTGGGGTGACTTTGGTAATGTCAACGTGTTGCACTCTGTTGGGCTCTATTTGATGGCCGTCAGTTATTTTGGACAGAGCCTCTTCCACATGCTCACCTGTGTGGAGCGTTACCTGGCTGTAGTTCACCCCATCACCTACAGGGGGCTGAAGAACAGCCGGGGGGTCCTGATCAGGAACATCAGCATCAGTTCTCTTTGGTTGCTGAGTTTCATTATTGGCTTTGTGTTTGACCATGAGACTTCTCAGGCAGTCACACTTCTTATCGTCTTAGGTTCCCCATTAGTCATCGTCTCCTTCTTCAGTGTCTCTGTTCTCTGCGTTCTCATTCGTCCAGGACCTGGGGAAAGAGGCGGGGACAGGAAGCGTGTCGACCAATTAAAGCTGAAAGCGTTTTTCACAATGATGGCCATACTGGGAGCCAATTGGCTTTGGTTTGGAGCCATGTTTGTAAGTAACACCTTGGTCGGTATGTTCCCAGCAAGTGACCATTTCTACTGTTTAGTCCTGACTTCAGTGTTCTGGTTCAATCTACCCAGCAGTTTGGTTTCACCTCTGCTTTACCTGCACCGGACAGGACAACTGGCATGTTGTCCCAGTACCGGGTAAACCTGGTGTCCTGTACTGTCTGGTATGAGATGGCGTGTTGGGACACACTTGGACAGTGATTGAAGCTTTAGTGATTTGATTTCAACGTGATTTGCTGTACATAAATATCAAAGTGCTTCCAAACAAAGTGAGTATCATTTTCTGAGGATACAAAACCAACCTGAAAATGTAGAGTACTGGAAATGATTGGGTCAAGCAGACCAATCACAGCCCTTGTCTGGTCTGCGCCCTGCCAACTCATAACGCTGGATGTGTACTTTGAGCGATGCAGTGGCTTCATTCATTAGACATGATGCTGTAAATTAGACTTGTATGTGAAACTTGAAAGATTTGTTACTAATTGTCCAGAAATGAGCATGGCAGCTTATTCGAGTAAACAGTTGTTTAGAACTTTATTTCTCAATCAGCAGTGTGGATGAACTGTCAGTTGTAGTAACTTAAATTATCATGTTTGTCGTCCAAGTTCGTGTTGAGTACTGCATTTATAAACATATTCTGCCAACTTGTAGTATCTGGTTTCATCAACTGTGTCAAACATGTTTTGGCTTCTTGAACTTTATGAATTCTTCTATTTGTGGGCCTGGTGTGTTTTGAATGTGCCATCATTACAATGTAAATGTACAGATATGTGTGTGCGTACGTGAAGAGTTTTCCTTCCTATGTTTTTGTTAGTGATGAAGTGTCTCATTTTAGTGTATTTCATTGATGCAGTTCCAGTCTCAAAGATGAAGTGTGAATAAAGCTTGACTGTTTGGTGAGTAATTTGGATGTTTGGCTGATTGTCTGACTCGCTGGCTCTGCCATTGGTTGGATTGATGGACAACCCCAGAGTTTCAAACACGTAACATCAACCTGAAGCCGCAAAGCTAAAATTCTTATCAAAAGCAGAGGAAAGGAATAGATCATACTAAAAGGTTTTCTGTTCCTTCAAATGCATCATGCTCACCTATTTATCAATCCTGCTCTCAGCTGAGACTGAACTAGGAAGACTGCAGACGTCCACTTTTAGTAAGACATGTCTCTCTGTTTGGGAACAAAATTGTGTCTTGGGGAGATTTTAATAAATATCCTAAAATGTGCAGGATTTACTCTACTCAATCTACAGCCTTTTAAAATCGTTGAGCCAATGCAATGTAGATCTACAATTAATTAGGGATGTACTTCAAGGCATCATGAATAGGTGTTGTTGTTAACTGTAACGTTCCTCTCAAGGAGTCACACAGTTAACAGAACATGAAGGACCACTGACAATAATGATATAGGTACGATAATAGAACAGAACTAACAAACATAACTTCACCAAATTTAGAAATGGTCAGGATCCCATATATCCCCCCTGTTCTCACCTGACTCCCTTGTGTGTCTTCAGCTCAACCGGTTGTATGCGTCTCTTCCTGCACGTCTTCCTCATCTCATGTTTCCAATCCTATATCCTCTCCGCCGCCTTCCCTGAGTATTTAGGACCATTTTACACTGGTTGCTTTGCGGATCCGGATCTGATCAACAGCGGAAACTTGCGTCATCCAGCAGGAACTGCAAGCATGGATGTATGCACAGATATAGCTACTAGCATTAGCCCCCATTTTAATAAACAGCTGTATTTCCACTGGATGCATTTTACTTGTGGCTTGACGCACCTCATGGCTGCAGCAGAGCCACAAGTGATCTGATTGGACGAAAGATAAAAATAAAAATTCCCCCTTGCACTCCGTAGCACATGTTTATCTGGTGGGAATGACAAAACTCCAATGCGGCGCTCCGGATCTGCTTGAATCTGGCAGAAATCCAGCCATTAATTACAATGGGGGCTAATTCTTGTAGCTATGCTTGTAGTTCCTGCTGCGCATTCATTTTGGATCCGTAAAGCAACCATTCTCAGATGGTCCTTAAATGGCCTTCAGTTCACCCCAGTCTGTTGTCTACTCACCAGATGATCATTTATGTTGTCATGACAATGTCTCGTGTTCTCTTGTTTTTCTTCCTCATTTTCGACTCTCTGACACTTCCTCCAGCTCTTCCGGGAGGATCCTGAAGCGTTCACAGGCCAGTTGAGAGACATAATCTCTTGAGAGTGTCCTTGGTCTTCCCTGGGGCCTCCTCCCTGTGGGACATGCCTGAAACTCCTCCTAAGGGAGGCGTCCAGAAGGCATCCTAAACAGATGCCTGAGCCTCCTCAGCTGGCTCCTCTGGATGTGGAGGAGTAGTGGCTCCACTCCTTGGTGACTGAGCTCCTCACTCTATCTCTAAGGGAGCATCCAGTCACCCTATGAAGGAAGCTTATTTCAGTCACTTGATTTTGGGATCTTGTGTTTCGGTCATGACCCAAAGCTCATGACTTATCGATTAAGGTAGGAGTGTAAATTGATACGCAAGTCGAGAGCTTCGCCTCTCGCTCAGCTCCTTCTTCACTACAGCAACGGACCGATACAGTGAATGCATCACTGCAGACCCTGCACCAATCCAATTCATGCTCCATCATAAACTGTTGGTGCAGGAAAACTGAGTTTTTGTCTCCACAACCACTCGGGTGCGCTTGACCTGCTGGTAGCCGTCAGCTGCTTCAGGAGTCCCACGAGCCCATAAGACTCAATAGGACTCTTTCTTCATCTTGACGGCAGCCCTTACGTCCAGTGTCCACCTCAGGGTTCGAGGCTTGCAGCCACAGCAGGCACCAGAGACCTTTTACCATTTTAATACCATTACCTAACAATAATAATAATAATAATAGTAATAATAATGATAATGCTGATTTTTTATTTTTTTTTGTAGAGGACTTTATATTTAAAAAAAATATAAAAATTCTGTAAGGGGGGATAAAAAGCTTTTTTTCAAAAGGTAGGTTTTTAGGCTCCTTTTAAGAGTCAGTGCTGTGTAGGGCCCTCAGGGGATTGGGGAGTGCAGTCCACAGTCTTGGAGCAGCGGAGGAGAAGGCTCGATCACCCATAGTTTGGAGGTTTGGTCTTGGGGCTTGTTTGTATTTCCAGAATGGAGGGTATGGGAGGAGTTCTGGGGAGTGAGAAGATCCTGAAGGTCAGGGGGTGGGGGGCTATGACCATTGAGTTAATGGTGAGTAGGTAGAGAGATCTTGTACTCAATTCAGCATGGGACAAGGAGCCAGTGAAGAGTCTTCTGGGTGTAATGGGGCTGTGACATGATCATTCTTTGCGCACCCTCATCAGGTTCCCGGCAGTGCTGTTGTGGATGTATTGTAGTCTCTGGAGACTCTTCCCAGGGATCCCGATGAGAAGTGCATTACAGTAATCCAGCCTGGAGGAGACAAAGACGTGGACAAGCTTCTCTACATCCGACCAGGTTGAATGTTGGGTGGAGTTTAGCAATGTTTTTTTTAAGTGGAAGTAAGATGACTTGCAGAGGTGTTTAGTATGGGTATCGAAACATCCAGGTTCTTGACAGATGTAGAGAGGGTGATGTTTTGTCCAGAGAAGGTGATACTGGTGATGGTGGAAGAGAGGAGCTGGTATGGTGTGCCAATGAAGATGGCTTGAGATTTTGAGCTGTGGCCAAAGATAAGTCTGTTTTGAAGCATATTGAAGGCATGTCCTCTCTCCTCCTCTGTTTTTCCCAGCGCCAGTCTATGTCCGAAGGAGGAGCAGCGGCGTTGCTACGTAAGTGGCTACACAGGGAAACAAATGGCGAACGTATCACGGTGCAGGACTGACTCACGTGATTTACTAAAAGAAAAGACTAAGTAAACTTGCCCCCTCACAACTAAACTCTTTTTTTAAATCTAACCCATTTTTCTTTTATTTTATTGTTCTCCTATGTGTCCTATGTGCATGTGTTGCACTGCAATTTTATTGATTGCAAATAAATTTTGTAAATCCACTCATGAGTCGTCTTTTAACAGTGGAATAATTCTTTGCGCTGGTATTCTAAGAATCACAATGGTGTGTGACCTGACACTATGGCCAGACTGAAACTTCCCAAACAGGTTGTTTTGTTTGAGGCGATCGTGAAGTTGTGCTGCAACTGTTTTCTCCAAAAGCCTTGACAGGAATGGAAGGCTGGAGATGGGCTTTCAGTTGGAGAGGACTTGAGGATCCTGGGTGGGTTTTTTCAGGAGTGGTCTGATGATGGCAGCTTTTAATGCGGATGGGATATGACCAGTCAGGAGGGAGTGGTTTATGATCTTGGTGATGAGTGGCAGAGATGTTAGTCTTCAGCAGGGCTGAGGAGAAGGAGTCTTGGTCACAGGTGGAAGGCTTTGTTTCTCTGAGGACATCCTCCACCTGTTTAGCTGAACGAGATCTAGTGGAGAACAGCTGTAGGGATTTCTTGTTTCTTGTTGATGATGGAGGACTAAACCTGGACCGTGCATTCCCCAGAGCTTCTACATCCACCCTCTTGAGTTCTCTTTATGCCTGCTTGTTAACAGTCAGACCAGAGGCCTTGAACCACCGCTCAAGGACACGCCCAGCTGCCTTCATCTCTTCCAGCTCGGAGGTGTACCAGGGCGTTGACTGCGAGAATGAGACTAACTTAGATGTTAAGGAGGCATGGAGGTTCAGAAAGCTGCTCGGGGACTGGTTGTAAAAATCCACTGAGTCAGCAACACAGAGGAAGTTTTGATTTGGTTGAGGGGAAAGGAAGGTTAGCTCAAATGATATGAGCTTGTGATCTGAAACACCCAGATCGTAGACCTGTAGGTCGCTGATGAGAGCAGAGCTTGAGATGACCAGGAGTGTGTGTGTCCTGTGGTGTGTTTTGGGACATCAACATACTGCTGTAGGTTGAGGGAGTCTATCAACTGAAGAAATTCTGCAGCAAGATAGCATGAGGGGGAGTCAACATGAACACTTAAAGGTTGTATAGAGGATTTTCCATGGAGAGAGAAATCCAGTGACAGTTAGTACTTTTGAAATGCGTGACCCACACCCCCTCCTCCCCTGCTCTCTACGGAGGAACTCCTCCTCCTTACGCAGAAAGTAGCATGTAGCAACTTAGCATCATAGCGCTAACACCAACGTGTCCTTTTGAACAACACAAACACAGCGAATATGAGTAAAATCCTGCCCTTGCGCCAAATCCCTGAGCCGTCCCTGCTCTCGGGTGGATCAGAGGAGGACGGGGAGGTTTGTGTGGAGCTGCAGGACTGGAGCAGATGCTCGGAGCTCACAGCTGATCTGTGTGTGTGCTGCAGCATGCAGGTGTGAACAAACCCCCCCCCCCCTCCTCTCACTCTCCGGACTTTTTCATACAAGTCTTGTTTTAAGATTAAACATACATTTTCACCAACTGGCAGCACGTTGCAGCTATGATTAAGAAAAATTGTCTCAAGTCTACAGGTGAAAAGGTGTTGATAACGGCAGCAGAGCCCAGCATGGGTGGAGTGGGGTGGAGCGCATGGGGGAGTGTTGTGCCGACAACAGGAGGGGGGGTACGTAAAGTGCGTAGGAGCATGACAGTTACGCTAAAAATGTAGAGGTTGATTGACACGTTAGAAAACCAATAGATAATGAGGCTACCTCGTTATTGATTGGCTAAAGTAATATTGATTTTACAACCTCCAGAGTTGATTAATTTTTATTTAATTTTTTTTATCATGATAAAAACAAGGCTGCTACAGCTAAATAACGCCTTCTTTTTTTTTTAGCTTTAATTCATTTTTGTTAGTAATAAAGATTTTCTACACAACCTTTAATTAAGTCACCCAGGATTATAATGTTGGCAGACGTGGTACAGAGTGTTGTCAGGAGTTTGGACATTTCTGGGATGAAAGCAGAGTTCGGCTTTTGCGGCTGGTAGACGAGTAGAAGAGTCAAAGGATGAGGGGGCAAAATACAAGGCACTCACAGGAGGAAGCTGTGGACAGTGAGATGGGGGAAAGCTTCAGGTTCTGTTGGTAGATGAAAGTGAGGTGAGGAGCATTCTTCTGATGAGCTGTGGCTCTATTTAACTGGACCTCAGACCTCACCTGGCGCGGGATCATAACAAACCATTGCTTTAGTCGGTGTGTGAGAAAGGTGGTTTGATTCTCGGTATTTTGAACCTTGGGCTAACTCTGAGTCCCTCTGTCTTCAGTCTGATGACCAGCCAGCAATTCTGTCTTGCCTTGCATCCAAGACCTGGCCATCTACCTGCCCAGGCTCCAACCCTGAAGTTACTCTGAATCTGTAACCCATTCTAAAGGATGTATGCAAGACTCTACACCTTGGACTAAGTTTGCTTATTTTCAAAGACTTATTTTCATTAAATTTCACTTTGAGCATTGCATTGCGGCCTCTGCTTGCTTTCATAAGCCTCCGACCTGCACTGTGACAGCGGGTTGATAAGTTCATCTTTGACCAATGATTGTGGGATGAATCTTTGTACTGGTCGTAAAGCATTAAATTCCACTCCGCACACACTGGAATCCACTCCATGTGACCTGTCCAGCCAGATATCCCAGTATTTCCCATCCTGGGATGCAAAGACCTTGCCTTATTTTCTGGGGTGCCAGCGCTGTGATGACGTCTCAGACATTTGTTTTTTCTAGTGGACATCAGATTTTATTTTCTGTGTTGTGTCTTTTCCTCTCAGTTCAGCATGCAGATGAAGCCAGAGAAATGATTAGCTATAATGATTGGGGTGAGGTTGATTTTTTAAGGTGGACCAGCGAGGTCGCCATTTCGGGGTTTCAGAGGGGTGTGAACCAGCCACGACTTCACTTCACTGCACAGGGCAGAGTTTAGCATGTTTTCAGATTAGAGTTTGAAATATTGGAGTGAGTTGTCACTTTTTGGTTTTGTTGTTTTCTCTTGTTTAAGTTAGCCAGGGATGCCAGATTTTGTGTTTCTGTTCTTATTTAATTTGGTATAAGTTTCGGACCCGCTAAGAATAGTGTGAATTTTTTGGTTTTCAGTGGCACCCACTCTCACTTTTTTTTAAATAGCTGATTCTGGTTATTGTAAAGAAAAATCATTCACTTTAACTTTGACAGTGTTTTGGTGTGGCTGTGTTTCTGGAGTGGAGGATGGAATTTTATGCTGAGTCCCAGTAGCTCCCAGGCCGAAGCGTAACAACCAGCTACACTGTCTCGTTCTGAAAACTGCTTTCTGCTTCTGAACACCATTTGCTAGGAAGACCACAGATATGTTTGAGGATTTGTAAGTATCTATCAGTAATTGTAGGAACCATAGTCTGTGAACACTTCTGAATATCATCATCTGTGACCTTTTCTGAGCTGCAGTAAACCGCTGCTCCCAGTCAGTGGACACTTCATTTGCCTGTTCTGATTTATGAGAATCTAATTTGTTTTTTTTCACATGTAAAATGCATGCACCTCACACACACACACACACACACACACACACACACACACACACGCGCGCGCGCGCGCGCGCACACACACACACACACACACACACACACACACACACACACACACACACACACACACACACACACACGCACACACACGAGAGCTGACCATCACTTCACCCTCAGACTCTGAGTTCACAGAAGAACGCCAGCGAGGACAAGGTGAGAATCCATCCATTAATTAAAGATTTTTAGGTCCCCTTTTTTTTATTTGTAATGTTACTGTCCAAAAACAAACAGATCATATTTTCATATTTTGATTTCCATAAGAGAGCACACCTGGCCTGGCCTTGACATACGTGAAATGGTGAATTTGAGTCGCAGTGAAGTGTTGTAGCTTTCTCTGGGCAGCACCAGTCACTTTGAATACATCTTTTCTAAAACAATGAAACACAGACATTTTTAAACGTGTATGACCACTTTATCCCCAGAGATCCACACGATACGGACAGAGGACATGTCTGGACGAAAGGGAAAGATAGTTACAACTTCCACCGTCCACACGGAGCTGAAGTCGGCATGGCTTTCTGAGGAAGGACATCTGTTCTCCCACCGGTGTGACAGCTAAATAAGATGTTTAAGAGAAACCTACACCCTCCCATTCAGAGCTACAAGCGGGAAAAGTGGTCAGTAAAATCTAATTCTATACATTTATTTTATTTGTTATGTCATAGACTGTATGGACATAAGTTCATTGTTTTATGTTTGTTTTTAGTTCTACGGTGCTCTGTGGAGCATCGCGGTGCTAGCTGGGCTAGCTATTTAAGTGCACCAATACAGAAAACCATCTGTTGTGAAAGAACCGGCGTCCCCACATGCTTCAATTCATGGTAGATACAGGCTTTTCTCTCTTGTGTGCATTGCCAGATGGAGTGTCGAGACATCCTGCTGCTTCCTCCTGTTTTTCCTCTTGTTTTCAGATTTTGTGTTATGGTCTTTTGTTGGGGACTGAGGCTGAACGTTTCCACAGACTGCTGTTTTCACCTGTCTACATGCCACTGGCGCATTAGAGTTTTCAAAAAACTTTACTGTGAGAGCAATTGACTCTGAGCAGTTTCCTCCTCTTTCCTCTAGTTTCTGGTGTCTTCTCCTGTTCAGGACTTGACTGGCCACGCCCCCTTTGCTGTTCATCCCGCCTCCTCCGTTCCCTCCACTGCACACCTGGAACTCCAAACAACTGGCACATCGATGGTGTAGACATGCTCCCAGTTCAAGTATTCATTCTATTCAGGGATGGCTGGGATGTCCCACACCTAAGGACAGACGTTAACTGCATTATATCAAACCCAGGAGAGGCTTCAGGTGGAACATAAAACATGATATATTCACAATATACCTGTCAGCTAATGCCTGCTGGAAAAAAAGTAGTTTCCAGGAACTCCACTAGCGCAGGCTGCAGCCCCCCCGGTGGCGGCTGCAATCTGTAGCACTTTACAATAACGTTGACTGTAAACTGAATTAAAAAAACATAAACTATAAAAATATTAAAAGTATGTGTTGAATGTATTTACACAGAGCTGTGGGGATATGTGGAAAAATCTATTTCAAAAGAAATTAAATTTATATTGTTTGTTGAGGAGACTCCTCCCTCATCTGGTCATCTGGAAGCAGCTTCTTTACAATCAAACAACAGCGATGGCCAAGCAGAAGAGGATATCGGATTTTTTCACAGGCAATACTTCCAAACAGTAAAAATGGCTGCTGAAACTGAAGTCACGTCAACGAGCAGCTGAGCACAACCCATCTCCTCAGAAGACAAGACCTGACTGCTTTTTTTTGCATCTTCAGCACCAAGGACAGCTCTTAAAATGGCAGCGACTTACTGCAGTGAAAGTGTTTTTGTTCTCGTCTGTTCTTGTCAAATGGGGAATTGCTGCTGACCTCCTTATGGAGAAAAAATGTAATAAAATTTGAATTTGTTAGAACTTCGTAATGTTTATTTGTGTGTACCATACGGCTTCCAGCCAGTAACCTGAGTGGCGATGTGCTATGCAGCAGGAAAGAAATGCAATGACGTTGCTCCTTCATTCATTCAGTCGCCAGGCCCTCTACTTAAAACACCTTCCCGCCCGCCTACCTGTGAAATCATTGCAGGCAAATAAATGTTGATTGTTTTCCATTCATCAATGAATCAGTGGCTTTTTTTTACATCAGCTACAGCAGTGACAAGTAACTAAGTATTTGTAGTGTGGGTACTTTTTCTTTTGTGCTTCATTTATTGTCTTTTTTTATGCTGTTTTTAGCGTATTTCATGATCTCAGTTGCTCTGGCTCCCAGGCCCCCCTGTACAACATGGTTTAGATGTTTCCTCTTTCAACAAATCTGATTCAAATTAATGTCATTATCTGGCTTCTGCAGAGCTTGATGACAACCACATCATTTGAATTGGGCGTATTAGAGGAGGGAAACATCTAAAACAAGGTCTGTCGAACCACAAGTCCCCAGAAAAACAACATGGTGAGAGCTACCAGCTCATAGTCTGTCTGAGCCCAGCACCATGGTTTTATTCAGATAATTTGTATCACCATCACTTTAGTGAGCACCTGGAAAAACAAAGACTCTCTTAAAAGTGTTGGAAGCGGAATCGTGACCTTTCTGTCCATAAGGATATGTGTGGTCGCTCATGTTTGAAGACCAGCACCTGTTTTGGAGCCCCAGTGGAGTTGGTGTAGGGTCCTTCATTCACAGGGGGGTGAAGGACAAGCTCACCAGAAGCTACCAACCCAAAGTCAACTATCTAATCAAACAGTCTGTAATTATATGTTATATAGGTGACCAACATGAGAAGTGTGATCAATCAGTCTGATTGGATTTGCTGTAGATGGAGCCCAGCATGTGACTACAGGCACTATAATCCCTACTGGGTGGGACGTAACAATAAACAGAGGAGGAGGCGGGTCCAGGGGCAAAGAGGTTGAAGGAGAAGGGTTTGAGTACAGAGAGACTGAACATGTGGAGAAAACGCAGGAGGATCACTTGATGTAGCGCTACAATTTGAAAGGAAGGTACAGCTGACCAAGTGATCCAAAATGAAGCTGAGAAGACTGAACAGCAAAAGATTCATTCATCCACCAATCCGTCTCTTCCTGGAGGATCCCGAGGCGTTCCCAGGCCAGCTGAGAGACATAGTCTTACCAGTATGTCCTGGGTCTTCCCCAGGACCTCCTCCTGGTGGGAGATGCCTGGAAATTCTCCCCAGGGAGGCGTCCAGGAGGCATCCTAAACAGATACCCGAGTCTCCTCAGCTGGCCCCTCTCGATGTAGATGAGTAGCGGCTCTACTCCAAGCTCCTCCCTGGTGACTGAGCTCCTCACCGTATCTCTAAGGGAGCGTCCAGCCACCATACGGAGGAAAATCATTTCAGCAGCTTGTATCCGGATCTTGTCCTTTCGCTCATGAACCAGAGCTCATGACCATAGGTGAGGGTAGGAATGTAGACTGACCAGTAAATCAAGAGCTTTGCCTTTCGGCTCCTCCTTCTCCTTCTTCACCAAAACGGCTGCATCAAACGCAGCCGCTCCACCAATCCATCTGTCAGTTTCACGCTCCATCCATCCCCCACTCGTGAACAACACCCCAAGATACCTGAACTCCACTTGGGGCACGGTCTCTCCACCCTCCCCCACTCTGGAGAGGGCAGATCATGTTTTTCTGGTCCAGGAACATGGCCTCTGATTTGGAGATGCTGATCCTCATCCCTGTTGCTTCACACTCGGGTGCACACCGCCCCAGTGCATGATGGTCTATGTTTGAGGATGCCAGCCGTGGCACATGCTTGGCTCTCAGAGGAGGCGGACGCTCTTCCTATCGCTCTCTACTTTGGAGCGGAGATTTGGGATCCTTCCAGCTCGGATGTAACCCGGCATGCTGGGTATGTGATCGAGGTCTGGAGCAAGTGGAGGGGGATCACGTGCCTGGCCGCCCGGTCCGTGGAAGATGTAGAAGATGTTTACATTTTTGGATTGATGAGGAAAGGCCTGCTGCTTATCGCCCGTGTTACGGCCTGAGCTTCTGGAGAATTAAGAAGACTGCCACCATAAAAGACGTCCAACAGATGATGGCCTTTACAAACCAACGGGCAAAAGCTGACGCTGACCGTTCTGGAAAAGTGAATCGAAAGACGGACAATTTGATTGGGTTTGTGGCCAATTTGAAATGCAAGTTGGATGTCATCACCAAGAGGGTTAACGCAGGTGCTGTCTGAGAAGTTGAGAGCCAAGCAGAGGAAGGTCAAACGGCTCCTTCCACACCAAAACAAGATACCAACTGAATGCATTTGGTGCCCCTTAGAATTCAAAACAACCCCGTGAAAGATTCGATGCCAAAGGATTGCTCATCTATATCCTCCCTCTCTCTCTCCCAATGTGGCACTGGGAGAGAGAGTCACCTCTGGACTGCTTTTGTCGAGGTCGTCTCCATGGCAACTACCCTCTGAGACTGGGACATAATGACTGGAGCACCACGGGAGTGGGCCAGAATCAGAAAATGATTCTGATTCTGATTCCGATCTGCAAAAAGCAGAGACGAGATCCTGTGGTTTCCAAGCCAGACCCCCTCCGACCCCTGGCTGTGCCTAGAAATACTGTCCATAAAAATTATGAAGAGAACTGGTGACAAAGGGCAGCCCTGCCAGAGTCCAACATGCACCGGCAACAGGTTTGATTTATTGAGAGCAATGCGGACCAGACTCCTGCTGCGGTTACACTGAAACAAGACGGCCTTTAACAAGGGCCCTCGGACTCCATACTCCCAAAGCACCCCCCACAAGGTACGTTGAGGAAAGCAGTTGAAGGTCTTTTCCAGATCCCAGGATCTGTGGGATTCAGCCATGTGTGACCGTCACTTGTGTTCATGTTATGAATGTGTTGGTTTCTTTATTATTAACATTATTTGAAGAAGTTTGTGTTTATTGCTTTATCTGTTTCCTTCCTCTTTTCTTGAACTCACTAGCATAGGTAAGATTACTGTTGATGTTGATGTTTGAATGCTATGTTTGAATGTTTTGAACTACTTTTACCCATCAATTCATCCGATTGAACGAACAACCGAAGAACCAGTCAGTCAAACAATCAACCGAAGATCCAAGCAATCAACTGAACAGCGAGGCTTTATTTATGGATCGGATTCCAAACAATAAGTTCATTATTGAAATATACAGGCACTTCACAACCAAGGAGGAAAACCAGACATCTGCATATATTCAGTATATTTATGACACACAAAACACACCAGGCACAAACACCAGCATCCATAAAATAAACACACACCATACTCAACCTGAGGATCTAAGCACTGGGAAACAACAATGTGTGTTTTCTGGAAAAACATCACAAAGAGCAGCAATCATTCCAAAAAATTCCAACTTGAGAAGTGAGAGACAAAATGTGAGAGTTGAGATGAGACAGAGACACCAAGTTTACCCGTTGCTATGACAACATGCTAGTCTTCCTGTCCGGTGCAGGTACAGCAGAGGGAGAACCAAGCTGCTGGGCAGACTGAACCAGAACACTGAACTCACGATATAACAGGAGCCATCCTCCGGGACTGTTGGAAGTACTACATTGATGACAAAGAATGGTACGAACCACAGCCAAAGAGCTCCCACGATGATCATGATTGTAAAAAACGCCCTCAGCTTTACCTGGTCGACACGCTCCCTGTCCCCGACTCCGTCCCCAGGTCCTGGACGAATCAGAACGCAGAGAACCGAGACACTGCAGAAGGAGACGATGACTAACGAGAGGCCTGACGCGATGAGAAGTGTGACTGTCTGAGAAGTCGAATTGTTAAGCACAAACACGATGCTAATAATGAGACACAGCAACCAAAGAGAACCGATGCTGATGTTCCTGATCAGGACCCCCCGGCTGTTCTTCAGCCCCCTGTAGGTGATGGGGTGAACTACAGCCAGGTAACGCTCCACACAGGTGAGCATGTGGAAGAAGCTCTGTCCAAAATAATAGACAGATAATAAATAGGACCCAACAGAGAGCGGCACGTTGATGGTAGCAAAGTAAGTCAGAAAGGAGCTGATAGTGCCCAGAGCCCAGAACATTTCCATGGCAGCATTGTGGAAGGTGAAGATGTCAGAATGACTGGTGGAGCTGAAGGAGCGCTGCCGTCGCCATTTTTGGAAGGCCTGGTAGAGGATGAAGATACAAAGAGGAACCGGGAGGAGAAATCTGGTGACGTTGTAACTTTGAGACAGTAAGAGGCAGGCTGTAGGAAGCTGCTCCTCAGTGGAGGAGTTGGAGGTGGTGTTCATCGACATTCCCTCTGTGGAGATGATGGAGGCCTGAAGGAGGAGAGGATGGGATTTGATCTTAGTTCAGTGTAAATGATTTTATTGTGTGTCAGTGTGTTGTTTTTGTTGTAGGCTGTGAGAACATCTTAAACCTTTCCAGGACAATTGCATTCTGGGAAACTGTGAGTTTCACAATTTTCACAACTTCTAGAAATCTTATAAATTTTAAAAACCCTTGCATAATCAAAATATTACACATTTGTTAATAAAGAAGTAATTAATTAATTATTTAATTAATTTGTTAACAAATAAATTACTATAGAGGTCTCAGAAGTCCAGGATTTTCTTTACAAATGCTTTAACTGTCAAAGATTCCAGAATTCTTCTCTGTAAAATTTCATTTAAAAAAACAGAATATCTATAAAAACCTATTTTATTTTTCAATGTATTTCTTTTGTTTGTTCCCTTTCTCTCTCTCTGGATGCAAAAAGCTCAGGAACAGTTAAATCTTTGCTTTTCTTTTTCTTTTCTTTTCTTTTGTAACTTGCAACAACAACAACAACAATAAGTGGAATCTGCCTTTTAGTTAAAAAGCAAAAGCCAAATAATTAACTTTTGTTTGATGCTGAAAGTTTTTTTTTTCATTTGGTGTTTTTTTTTTCCTAAGTAGAGAGCAATATGTTTTTTTGTTTTGTTTTGATTCTAAATTTGAAAAGTTTATTCCTTTAAATATACTAACATTAGTTCTAAAAAAAAATCAAGAACAGAGTAAAATAAATCTGAGTGATCTGAGTGTTTAAAGTAGAGAATAGAGCCCCACCTGGTCTGTGAAGTCCTGCTGTGACACTAAACCAGTCGCTGGGTCTTCAGAGTTATTAATGTCAGGATGATGGAATCAAGCAAAACTGATTTGCATGTTTCAAAACAATCTCTTAACAAGTCAAAGCAGCTAAATGTCCCCAGGAGGTGACGCCTCCACACACACTCCTGGAAACGTCAGGATGCTGCTGATATGCTGTGCTTTGGCCTGTTTTCATATCTCGTATCTTGATGTTCTTGTTTTTATTTATTTTCTGCGTTTAGTTTGGGGTCTTCACTGCTTGTCTGGTTTTGTGTGTTTCTGCTCCTCTTCTCCCTGAATACAGCAGTTGTTGTCAGTTTTGATTTATTTTTGTGTGTATATTTGAACTCTTTCAATTTAATCAACCTGATTTTTCTCTTTGTGTCAGGATTCTGTTCAGGCAGGCAGCAGGCAGTCCCATTCTCCCTGGGTCCTGCTGATTACTCATTGCTTTCACCTGGGGACTGCCACTCTGCCTGCCTACTTATGCCTGATGCACACTGGACGCGTTCCGGCTGCGGTCCGGAACCACCGCAGCACTGTGATTCACACTGCCTGCAGTGTGTCTGCAGTCCGCTGGAGGAGGTTGCCAGATCTGTCGCTCTCCCCGCAAACAATATGAAACCTGTTTAACTCAATAGAAAGCAGCCCAAACCGCCATCTCGGTTGAAAATGCACGTTGAAACCGTATTTGTCTCATAAAAAACACGTCATAAACACATAATCATTTCATCAACCCGTCCGACGTGTTCAGAGAAGAAGCTTGATTTGTCAGAAACCCGCCCAATCTGGCAACACAGAGCTGCTCCAATCATAGAGCTGTTTTGTGCCATTTTGGTGTCGTTTGACTTTCCTGCAGTGACGAAGTACTAAACCGTTCATTCTTCTAATGCGTATAATGACTACATGACGTTGTTTGCTCTGTATTCTACCAGAAGAGGTAAAAAAATAGAATATTAAGGCAAAAACACGACACAGATTTTATTTTGAAGTGACTTATTTTGGAACAAGTATCATGTTTCCTTCTGGCACCTGACTTGCTTCTGCCTGGATTGATGCGGTAGGGCTCCGGCATGTGGAAAAATAGGATTGTTCCGCAACGGCTCCGTAGCCAGACCGCGGCCGGTGTGAACAACTGCATTGATTTTAACAACTACGAATTATCTGCGGTGTCCGTTCCGCAGCCGTTCCACAGCCGGACCGCATCCAGCGTGCATCAGGGGTTAAACCTCTCCTTTGCCACCTGCCACCTGCTCCATGCCGGATCGTTGTCTCTTCCAGACTCCTTGGCTGCTGCAGAAGGGCTTTCCTGCTCTTCCAAGCTCTGTGAGGAATATTTTCGGACCTTGCCAGAGAAAAGTTGTTGGTCGCCACCCGCTCCAAAGAAGAAGAAGCACATCTCTGAACTGCAAACATCTGCTTCTTCTTCTTTGGAGCGGGTGGCGACCAACAACTTAGGTGCACAGCGCCACCTACTGTGTCTCTTGGTGAATGTACTTCAGTTTACTTCCAGATCACCGTATTCACTTCAGAGATCTGTAAAATCGCAACAGCATGTATTTTGTGACACCGGGCTGTGGTGGAGGAGAGGCTGAGCGGACCATGAGGAAATGTTGGTGAAACTAATGAGTTTTTGGACGATTAAAGCCGTTCTGGGAACCGGCGCCACACATGCCCAATTGGCTAACAGTATATGGAGGTCTGCAGCTCGACTATGGATCTAACTTTCTCCAGGACCACTTTTCGGATAAGAAAACCCTTCTGAGTGAGTACCGTATTTTCCGGACGATATAGCGCACCTAAATAGAAGCCGCACCCACTACAATTGAAAAAAAATACGTATTTTGTCACAAATATGCCGCACTGGACTACAAGCTGCTGGATTACAGGCTGAGAAATAAGATATTTATACAGAAAGATTTTGCACCATAAGAGTTTATTCATAAAGTAACAGAACTGATTGTTTTTGAAAAGGGCCTTTAACATGGCAGTAAAAGTGCTGATCAAACAAAACAAAAAAGAAATTGATTTTGTTCATTTTCCTCCTGTGCACTGAAACAAAGTTGCTTTATTTTTCTTCCTCCTGCACGCTGAAATCACTAAACACCAAACCAGTGTCAATTTTTCTTATTGTGCACTTCAAGCGCAACTGTGCAAAGTCACTCCATTCTCCCGTGCACTGAAACCACAAGTCACTTATTATTCATCTTCCTCCTGCGCACTGAAGCCACTGAAGTCGTCCTCTTCAGTGTCAGAAATGAACAGCCTCAGATAATCTTCGTCACATACCTTTTCAGTATCTGTGTTGGTGTTGCTCCTGTCACTCTCATCTCGAGGTAAAGTGACCTCTGAAGTTGTGCTGTTCTCAACAGTCTCTCTGTCAGTGTCGCTCTCCGTGTCACTTTCATCTGGAGGAGAAGTTGCCTCAGAAGCTGCGCTGCTCTCTTCACGCAGCAGTCCGGCCTTTCGGAATCCGTTGATGATGGTGGATTTTTTCACACTCCTCCATGCATTTAAGATCCACTGACAAACGTCAGAAAAAGATGCTCTTCGCATGCGGCCAGTCTTTGTGAAAGATTTCTCACCGCTGGTCATCCAAACCTCCCATTGACCCCGGAGAGCTGCTTTGAAGGCTCGATTCACACTGCTGTCCAGTGGCTGCAGATGCTTTGTAGTACCTCCAGGGATCACAGCTGGAATAGAGTTCGTTTTCTTAATAGCTGCTTTCACAGAATCTGTGATATGCGCTCTCATACTATCCAAAACAAGCAGCGCTTTTTTCTGGTGAAAAAATCCTCCGGGGCGCTTACTGTAGCACTCTGTTAACCATTCCTTCATTAGGCTTTCCAACATCCACCCTTTTTTGTTAACTTTAACAACTATGTCCTTTGGAAGTTTTTCTTTTGGCATAGTTACTCGCTTAAAAATCACCATTGGTGGAAGCTTTTGTCCGGACGCGGTGCAGCCCAGAACACATGTGAAATGCGTCCTCTCGTGTCCACTCGTTTTCACCATAATAGATGATGCACCTGACTTGTTAACAGTCCTGGTGAGAGGTAAGTCAAACGTCAAAGGTACTTCATCCATATTTATGATGTTGTCTGGTCCAATGGAGTTCTCAGCGATCTTTGTTTCAATGAATTTGTGGAAGTTTGCAATTGTTTCCTCGTAGTCAGAAGGGAGTTGCTGACAGAGAGTTGTCCGTGTCCTGATGGACAGGCTTTTTCTTTTCATAAATCTGAAACACCACGACGGTCCACCTTGGAAATCTTCAATATTCATTTCTCGGGCGATTGTTTTAGCTTTAAGCCGGATCTGCACAGTGGATACACCTCGGCCGCCTGCTCTCTGTGTGTTCACCCAATCTTCAAGAACATCTTCAAGTTCCGGCCACCTGCTTTTATGTCCTCTGAAAGCCTTTCTTGTCTTTCGGCATTGCATCAGTTCTTCCCGCTGCCGCCTCCAGCGTCTCACCATAGATTCATTAACGCCAAGTTTACGTGCAGCCGCTCTGTTTCCTTCACGGAGAGCCAGATCGATGGCCTTCAACTTAAAAGCTGCATCATAGGACTTTCTTCGTGTTTCTTCCATGATGAAGCGATGAGGGTGTAAAATATAGTTTCGGATTTTGTTGTTGTGTATCTTGGGTAGCATGTGTTAAAAATAAAAACTGGCGCTTTTTTACTTGCCCTGACTTCCGCTGCCTGTCTCATTTTTGCACTTCCTGCTAGAGCGCCTCCTGAGGTCTGAAGAAAAATGAACTGAAAAGCCGCATCTCTGTATATGCCGCATGGTTCAAAGCGTGGGAAAAAAGTAGCGGCTTGTAGACCGGAAAATACGGTATATTGTGATACATCTTTCTATAAACAACGTGAAAACTGTTTAAACTGAACTTATCCTTTAATTACATTCGGGCGGGTTGAGGTTGAAGCACGAAAATAAAAAAGAGCAACATTTTAAATATCATTCCAAACGTAAAGAAACCAACTAAAATAATAGAAAAACACTTTTTGATCAGGCAATAGCCTATTGGCCGTTTCAAGGGCGATCAGCGTCTCGCTGCAGGCGTGGAACACAAGTGTCGACCGGCAGGTGAGATGCGCCGCATGCAGGCGGTTTATCTGCCACTGTGTGGAGGTCTGAGGTGATGCTGCCGGTCCCTCTCTGGCTGGTGGATGTTGGGGCGTCGCCGGACTCTCCCCGTTCCCAGATGACTCCTCATCGGTGACAGACCCTCATCTGCCGTCACTTCGAGCCCCCCTTCCCCGGCGTGCCAGGCCGGTGTGCGCTTCCTCCATGTTTCCCCATGCTCTGCTGCGCGCCTGCTCCCTTTCTGCGACCCGGCAAATACCAACAGCAGAGGCATCTTCAATAGACCTAAAAACTATTCTCCGGATGGCGGGCGGGTTCGGTTTTGAAAATTGATAAAAAATCGTTTGGGCGGGCGGATAGCGGGCAGATGGAGATTTTGAGAAGCAGTTGCAGACGGAAAAATAAGGCATCCGCGCATCTCTAGTGGGGATATGTGGAAAAATCTAGTTTAAAAGAAATTAAATTTAAATTGTTTGTTGAGGAGACTCCTCCCTCACCCGGAAGCAGCTTATTCACAATCAAACAACAAGCAGAAGAGGTTATCGGATTTTTTTCACAGGCAATACTTCCAAAAAATAAATATCAGAATCAAATCAAAAATGTTCCCGAGGATGACAAAGGTAAAAACAACAGCATTGCGGCAGCTGAAACTGAAGTCACGTCAGCGAGCAGCTTAGCACAACCTGTCTCCTCAGAAGACAAGACCTGACTGCTTTTTTTTGCATCTTCAACACCAAGGACAGCTCTTAAAATGGCAGCGACTTACTGCAGTGAAAGTGTTTTTGTTCTCGTCTGTTCTCGTCATGTGGACATTTGCTGCCGACCTCCTTATGGAGAAAAAAATGTAATAAAATGTGAATTCGTTAGAACTTCTCAATGCTTATTTGTGTGTATCATACGGCTTCCAGCCAGTAGCCTGAGTGGCGATGTGCTATGCAGCAGGAAAGGAATGCAATGACGTCGCTCCTTCATTCATTCAGTCGCCAGGCCCTCGACTTAAAACACCTTCCCGCACGCCTGGTGCACACCTGCAGATGAACCGGGATGGCATGCCTCCAGCGGGATGGCCTTTCTAACGCTGGACTCAGCTCAGCACATCGATCCAAGAGCTGCTCGAGGGACTGTAAATCGGCTTATCAGCCAGTCGTCATCACGGACCAGACAATCTTATCAGTCCATAGAAACTCTCTCCAGCCTCATCCTACCACTGACATGGTCTGTTAGGCGTGCTACATTGTACAAGATTACACACGACTCTCACCATGCTTTTTTATTCTTCCTCATCAATTTCACCAATTTTCCCACAACTTGTCAACGTTGGTAACCAATCAGTGCTACGAACCGTTATCTATTGACTATTATATGAACAAAATGTTGCACATTCCATTGTCGACCGAATGTCTCACTGAAGGAACACATTTACAACACAACACGCTTGACGTTTATGATTACCTGGATCTATAAGTCTGATGTGTGATGAAAGTTAATATAAGAGATGAATCAATCCTTCACTTCACCATCTGTGCTGTCGACTTCTCCTGTGTCCAAAATCATCAAACGCCAGGGTTACAATTGACAGAGTGGTGCCTTATTCTCACGTCAAGTCATTTTGTTTTCCTTCATCTCGCCGCTGAAGCAGGGAGTGGAGTAATCCGCTTCCAGGTCCTGTTAACAGCGTTAGTAATGTAACTGGCATAGCGGTGCGATCATCCGTTTACTCTACAGTGGTTACTAGTGAGTCTCTGAGTGCTCAAAGGAGACTTTTTGCTGTCTGTTTGCTCTTTCTACTCCTGTTCTGCTACTGATTGAAATCTTTTGCTCCAGATATCCTGTCTAAGCCAGCCTCACCCTACCAAGTCAAACAAGATTTATCAGATGAGACCCAGACCACAGACCTGACCACTCTCAAGCCTATCAGCTTTTGTTTGACAAAAGTTTCTAACTTGGAGTATCTTCATTACATTTTGGTTAATCTTTGAAGTCCTTTGTGTCTGCGTACGAATTGCTGCATCTTGACTTTAGAAAACAGAGAAAGACAGAGCCACCCACAGGAACGCTGGACATTGAGATTTGACTCTGTTGTATGTTAAAAAAATATCCCAGACGAGCAAAAGGAGGCAGTCAAATTTGAGATTTACCAACTGCTTTGTGAGGCAACCAGATGTCATGTAGTTGATGTCTTATTTAAAAATCAGTCACAGACACAATTTATTTTTACATCCTTTTCTTGACATTTTATTTTCTTTGTTACAGTTTTTGACAGACATATTTCACTCGTTCCAGAATGTTGCTTGCATTAAACCCTGTTGGTTTCACCTTCAATGCAGTCCTGAGTTGTCGTCACAAGGGATGGAAATTGTAAAGAGTTTAGCGATTCCAATTCCATTGTCAGTACTGCTCATCGATACGGTTCCTTATCAATTCTCTTATCAATTCTCACTGGGTGACAAATGAAACAATACAAATGGGGTGTTTGCATTAACTCTTTAATATCTTCATCCTGAACAGAAGAAAAAAAATATCCATGTCATGAAAACTTTGCAAGCTGCCAGTCGCCCCAGTTTCATCTTTTCGTGTGACATACAGCCAAACTCTGGAGCTTCTTCCTGATGCCAGGTTGGAAAGCTCAGAACCAAACTACACCGGCCTCACACTGGATGCCCCTGTCTGGTCCAGCTCTGTCACTCACACAGTCTTGGTGTGTCTGCTGTCAGCTGATGGAGGTTGCCAGATCTGCCCCAAATGTAATGTTAAAACCATCCAACAATAGAAAGCAGTCCAAACCTGCATCTCTGTTGAAAATGCATGTTAAAACCGTAAAAACCGGATTTGCATTAAAAAAAAAAAAAAAAAGTCACAACACATAGCCATTCCATCAACCCACCTCGGGTTCAAAAGAAGCTTGATTGCGCAAAAACCGGCCCAGTCTGGCAACACAGCCGCTCCCGTCATGGAGCTTTGATTTGTGCAATTTTGGTGTCGTTTGACTTTCACACAATGAGTAAGCTCCCCCTAGAACTGCCACCTTAACGTGGTGGGGGAGTTTGAGAGCCCGCATGATCCCAGGAGCTATGTTGCCGGGGGGCTTTATGCCCCCTAGTAGGGTCTCCCATGGCAAACAGGTCCTGGGCCCATTTGTATTGTTTCAAACGGGCCAGACTGAGAGCAGTTCAAAACCCCCTATGATTAGAAAAAGAACAAAGGTCGTTACGTCGCCCGGTATGGCGCAGCCGGGACCCCACCCTGGAGCCAGGCCTGGGGTTGGGGCTCGTAAGCGAGCGCTTGGTGGCCGGGTCTTTGCCCACGGGGCCCGGCTGGGCTCAGCCCGAAGGGACGACGTGGGCCTGACCTCCGGTGGGCTCACCACCCACCGAGGGAACCGTAGGGGCGGGGTGCAGTGTGGATTGGGTGGCAGCCGACGGCAGGGTACCCGGCGACCTGATCCCCGGACACAGAGACTGGCTCTAGGGACATGGAATGTCACCTCGTTGGCGGGGAAGGAGCCTGAGCTTGTGAGGGAGGGTGAGAGGTACCGGCTAGATATAGTCGGGCTCACCTCCACACATAGCCTGGGCTCTGGAACCCAACCTCTCGAGAAGGGCTGGACTCTCCACTTTTCTGGTGTTGCCCGCGGTGAGAGGCGGCGGGCTGGTGTGGGTTTGCTTATAGCCCCACAGCTCAGCCGCCATGTGTTGGAGTTCACCCCAGTGAACGAGAGGGTTGCATCCCTGCGCCTTCGGGTCGGGGATAGGTGCCTCACTGTTGTCTCGGCTTACGGGCCGAACAGCAGTGCAGAGTACCCGGCCTTCTTGGAGTCCCTGGGAGGGGTGCTGGACAGTGCTCCGACTGGGGACTCCATTGTTCTACTGGGGGACTTCAACGCCCACGTGGGCAGCGACAGTGAGACCTAGAAGGGGGTGATTGGATCGCACGGCCTCCCCGATCTGAACCCGAGTGGTGTTCTGTTATTGGACTTCTGTGCTAGTCACAGTTTGTCCATAACGAACACCATGTTCGAGCACAGGGGGGGTCCATAAGTGCACTTGGCACCAGGACACCCTAGGTCGGAGGTCGATGATCGACTTTGTTGTCGTGTCATCTGACCTCCGGCCGCGTGTTTTGGACACTCGGGTGAAGAGAGGGGCAGAGCTGTCGACCGATCACCACCTGGTGGTGAGTTGGATTTGCTGGCGGAGGAGGAAACCGGACAGACTTGGCAGACCCAAACGTGTTGTGAGGGTCTGCTGGGAACGTCTGGCGGAACCCTCTGTCAGCATGGCTTTCAACTCCCACCTCTGGGAGAGCTTCTCTCATGTCTCGAGGGAGGCTGGGGACATTGAGTCCGAGTGGACCATGTTCTCCACCTCCATTGTCGAAGCAGCTGCTCGGAGCTGTGGTCGTAAGGTCTCCGGTGCCTGTCGTGGCGGCAACCCCCGAACCCGGTGGTGGACACCGAAAGTAAGGGCTGCCGTCAAGCTGAAGAAGGAGTCCTATCGAGCCTTGCTGGCTCATGGGACTCCAGAAGCAGCTGACAGGTACAGGCAGGCCAAGCGAACTGCAGCCCGAGCAGTTGTGGAGGCAAAAACTCGGGTCTGGGAGGAGTTCGGGGAGGCCATGGAGGAGGACTATCGGTCGGCCTCGAAGAAATTCTGGCAAACCGTCCGGCGCCTCAGGAGGGGAAAGCAGGTCTCCACCAACACTGTTTACAGTGGAGGTGGGGAGCTGCTGACCTCAACTGGGGATATTGTTGGACGGTGGAAGGAATACTTTGAGGACCTCCTCAATCCCGTCGCCACGTCTTCCGTGGAGGAAGCAGAGGCTGAGGTCTCAGAGGTGGACTCGTCCATCACCCAAGCTGAAGTCACTGAGGTGGTTGGCAAGCTCCTCGGTGGCAAGGCACCGGGGGTGGACGAGATTCGGCCTGAGTACCTTAAGTCTCTGGATGTGCAGGGACTGTCTTGGTTGACACGTCTCTGCAACATCGCGTGGCGGTCAGGGACGGTGCCTCTGGATTGGCAGACCGGGGTGGTGGTCCCCCTGTTTAAAAAGGGGGACCGGAGGGTGTGCTCCAACTATAGGGGGATTACACTCCTCAGCCTCCCCGGGAAAGTCTATTCCAGGGTACTGGAGAGGAGGATCCGACCGATAGTTGAACCTCAGATCCAGGAGGAACAATGCGGTTTTCGTCCTGGTCGTGGAACAGTGGACCAGCTCTATACCCTCCATAGGGTGCTCGAGGGTTCGTGGGAGTTTGCCCAACCAGGCCACATGTGTTTTGTGGATTTGGAGAAGGCATTCGACCGTGTCCCTCGTGGTGTCTTGTGGGGGGTGCTCCGGGAATACGGAGTCCGGGGCCCCTTGTTAAGGGCCGTCCGGTCTTTGTATGACCGGAGTAGGAGTCTGGTCCGCATTGCCGGCAGTAAGTCGGACCTGTTCCCGGTGCATGTTGGACTCCGGCAGGGCTGCCCTTTGTCACCGGTTCTGTTCATAATCTTCATGGACAGAATTTCTAGGTGCAGCCAGGGGCCGGAGGGGGTCCGGTTCGGGAACCACAGGATTTCATCTCTGCTTTTTGCAGATGATGTTGTCCTGTTGGCTTCATCGAACCCGGACCTACAGCATGCACTGGGGCGGTTCGCAGCCGAGTGTGAAGCGGCAGGGATGAGGATCAGCACCTCCAAATCCGAGGCCATGGTCCTCGACCGGAGGAAGGTGGCTTGCCCCCTCCAGGTTGGTGGAGAGACCCTAGCCCAAGTGGAGGAGTTCAAGTATCTTGGGGTCTTGTTCACGAGTGGGGGACGGATGGAGTGTGAGATTGACAGGCGGATCGGTGCAGCGGCTGCAGTGATGCAGTCGTTGTATCGGTCCGTCGTGGTGAAGAAGGAGCTGAGCCGAAAGGCGAAGCTCTCGATTTACCGATCAATCTACGTTCCCACCCTCACCTATGGTCATGAGCTTTGGGTCATGACAGAAAGGACAAGATCCCGGATACAAGCGGCCGAAATGAGCTTCCTCCGTAGGGTGGCTGGGCGCTCCCTTAGAGATAGGGTGAGGAGCTCAGTCACCAGGGAGGAGCTCGGAGTAGAGCCGCTACTCCTCCACATCGAGAGGAACCAGCTGAGGTGGCTCGGACATCTGTTTAGGATGCCTCCTGGACGCCTCCCTAGGCATGTCCCACTGGGAGGAGACCCCGGGGAAGACCCAGGACACGCTGGAGAGGCTATGTCTCTCGGCTGGCCTGGGAACGCCTTGGGATCCTCCCAGAGGAGCTGGAGGAAGTGTCTGGGGACAGGGAAGTCTGGGCATCCCTGCTGAGACTGCTGCCCCCGTGACCCGGCCCCGGATAAGCGGTAGAAAATGGATGGATGGATGAATGGATGGACAATGAGTAAGTACAACATTGTTCATTCTTCTAATGCAGATAATGATTAGATCGCATTGTTTGTCATATATTCTACCAGAAGAATTACAAAACACAACGTGAAGGCAACAACACGATGCAGATTTTATTTTGAAATCACTGATTTAGGAACACGTATCTACTTTACATCTGGCACCCAACTTGTTTCTGTTTAGATTGAAGAAGCAGGCTCCGGAGTGAGGAAACATATGATCCTTGCTGAAAGTTTCCGGTCCGCGGCTCTGTAGCGGCACTAGAGCAGACCGCAGCCGCCGGGGCTGCTGGGAGTCCATGCACGGAGCACATGGTACGTCGTCATGCACACAGCGGAACCGATAAGCACAATCATTAAGGAGACAACTAAGTAATTCCTTTGAATTGAGACATGAGGAACCGGTTCTACAAAAGAACCGGTTCTCGATTCCCATCCCCAGTCGTCGCCCGTCCTCAGCAGAGCATCATCCTGTCAGAGTAAAAGTCTCTGTGGTGTCAGGAAGAATGATGAACAGTCAGTTCTGGCTAAGATGGCATTCCAAGTGACGGCCAGTGGCGTTGCCTAGAGCCACTTCCTTCCACTGACATTATCACCCTGATGTTGAGGAGTAGAACAGGCACCTTGTGTCTCCTCATGTGGTACTGCAGCGGTGGTGGTGTTTAGGGTACACCGCCCCCTGCAGGTTGGGAGCCGAGCCACATGGAGCAGACATGTCAAATGCCTGATTATCTGTCAAAAATCTGTGAACACCACGACAGTGAATCATCAACACTATCTGCACTATAACCATCTCTCACTGAAAACTCTAAAACAAGAAAGCAGCTCATATCAGCTAATCAGTAACCTTAAACCTTAATAATCACACAAACCGGAAGCCTTCTTCACTTCGTAGCACCAACCTGGAAATCAAGCAACAATCTACAACCCTCAACACTCACAGAAACCCAGACAGATGAACTCTGCCAGCTGATCAAATGATCAATATAGTTTGCTTCTTGCACAGTTGCAGCATTTTGGTTAAGACTTCATCACACGGGGAAGAGGTAATGAATCAAACTATCAACTTTGGGATTGGAAGGAGATCGGCTTCCATTGAGCTGGGAGATTCAGGCCTCACTTCAAGGTGGTGACCCTGGTCTCATCTTCCTACAACTCGCTGTTGCACTGTTGGTGGCCATATTGCTTCTCAAGTGTTTGCCATCTTAGGGTTTTTATTATAATTTCTGTCCAATATTTCTGCTTGTTTTGGACTTTCCTGATTCCTGCTTCCTGTTTCCTGTTCATGTCTTTACATCAGTGTGCATGAGGGAACGCATGCACAGTGTGCTGTTTTCAGCTTTTTAAATGAGGCACAAGCGGATCGTCGATCGGGGTAGACTACCTCTGACAATCTGATCCAAGTGAAGCGGATCCACTCTGGCATTTATATGACACATTTACAACATTTGACCTCACAGTCCGATTATTTGGAAGATTTTTGGACCAATGTAAATGGGGCCCCTTGAGTGTTTCTTCTTTAGTTGTTCACTCTCAGCTTTAGCACTCTCATTACTTCTTCATATTACATAGGGGCGACAGCAGCTCAGTTGGTAGAGCAGGTCGTGTTATAACCGGAAGGTTGGCGGTTTGATCCCCGCTCCCGCAGGCGTAAAACTGTCGTTGTGTCCTTGGGCAAGACACTTCACCCACCTTGCCTAGCATGAAAGTTGTGAGAGTGAATGGTTGGTGGTGGTCGGAGGGGCCGATGGCGCAGATTAGCAGCCTTGCTTCCATCAGTCTGCCCCAGGGCAGCTGTGGCTACAGTAGAAGCTTACCACCACCTAGTATGGTGTGAGTGAACAATGCAATGTAAAGTGTCTTTGAGTGTCCGGAGAAGTGCTATATAAAACCAATGCATTATTATTATTATTATTACATAGGAATAGCGAGCCCTTTGTGCTCCATTTTACTGCATGGAAAATGTTGTATGAATAAAGCCTGGCTGACTGGCTGATTGACTTTAGCAGCTTTTAGCACAACACCATGCTAGTTTCTCCATCCTGTGCAGGTACATGAGTGGTAAAACCAAACTGCTGGGGAAACTGAACCAGGGCCCAGAAACCTGCATCAAGCAGCTGGCTTCATCATCCAACAGCTGAAAATACTGCAGAGAGAGGGGAGTCAAAACCCCCAACACTGCAAACCACAGTATTCCCATGATGGCCACGATAGTATAGAATGCCCTCTGCTTTGACTGGTCAACCCTGCCTCCCTGTCCTGGACCTGGACGAATGAGAACAAGGAGGACAGAAATGCTGCAGAAAGAGGAAAAGATCAAGGAGCTGATTAAAAGAATGAGAAAGGGAACAACAGGGATGTCCGGATAGCGCATAGTCAACGTCGAGCTAAAGCCAAAAGAAAACACCCAAACAAAAGCAACGCTGATGTTCCTGATCCAAATCCCCCAGCTGGTCCTCAAACCCCTGTAGACGATGGGGTGGACCACAGCCAGGTAACGGTCTGCACAGGTGAGGTCGTGGAAGAAGATCTCTCCATTGTAGATGAGGTAAGCAACCCGTACTCCTGCATTCATGAACACAGGGAGGTGAGTGAAGAAGCCATAGCAGTAGAGGACAACGCCCAGAGCCCAGAGCAGCTCCATCTTCGCCATTTGCAGGGTGAACACTTCCCAGTGACTCATGGAGTCCAAGGAGTGCTGCCTCTGCCACCGCCATCTCTTGTAACCCACGAAGAGGACGAAGATGTTGAGAGGGGTGAGGAGGAGGAATCTGCTGGTGCAGAAACCAAATGTGGACAAAGTGGTGCTTATGAAGAAGGAGCAGTTATAAGTGACCGACTCCGGGGGCCCCTCAGTGCAGTTGGTGGAGTCCACTGACATGTCCATACTGTAGGATTTGTATGGAGCCTGAAAAGGGGCAGAAGTGGAAAAGTTGAATGAAATTACGATTTGTCTTTGAAACATCCATTCCTCCGGCCACCTTCTATTCCACTCCTTCCCAGTTGGTTATAACAATTTAAAGTCTTCTTTAGGTTTTCTGTCATAGTCTAAAAACCTGTTTTAAATCTCTCCCATCCCAAATGAGCCGTAGAATCTGCTGTAGGTCCTGGATCCAAATCATGTTCTCCACCGGGGAAAAGTGTGTGGTAGAGGTCTGATGGAGACCGGTCAGGTGAAGCACCTCTGCTAAGGAGTCTTCCAACTGGTAAACTGAGAGCTTTGACTTACAACTCAGCTCCTCTTCACCACAACAGCCCGCTAAAATGACTCTGGCGCCTGGAAACAACATTGTCTGTTCAAAGCAGAAACCCCACCCTCCACCTCCACTCCGCATGACGCCTTCCTGACCTTGTTTGATCCACCACACCCTGCCATGAAGATCAGGAACAGACAGGCAGACAGAAAAACCGTGGAGGAGTCCAACGTTCAACAGCAGGAATAACTTAAAGCGTTGGCTGGTGGCTACAGGTCTAGTGTTTTATGAAGGCTCCAGAGCAGAATGAAAACTGTAGCCTCGACCTAGCCTTAGCATTCGGTGGAGGCTACAGGTTCAGCGTTAGCTTATCGAGCATTGCTTCTTTCTATGAAAAGAAAATGTACTTTTATTGTTGTTGATACATCAAACATTTTACTTTACCGTATGTACAAATATATTTGTGTGTGTGTGTGTGTGTGTGTGTGTGTGTGTGTGTGTGTGTAGACTTCACTGTCAAAGAAGACAAGGTAACAAAAATGCAGTGTCAGAGGGAATTCTTTTTGTTTCAGTTTGAAGAAAAGTACTGTTACTGAAAGAGTTTCTGCAAAAGGACAAAACATTGTTCTCTCAGAGGATTTGTTACTTTTCAATCTCAGGTAGTTACATCAGAAATCATTTCTTTCAATGTGTCAATATTCAAAGTGGGACTACACGACACTAAACTGATTTTGATTATTGTGAATGTAAGGTTACATTTTCCTGGAGCCTGGCGATGAAGACGTTTGACCAGAATTCAGTTTTCCCTCCTGTCACGCCACCCATGATGAAAACAAAGAATGAATAAAGTTGTGGGTGAACACCCACCTGGTCTTCAGCGTTGGTTTGTGATGGTGGACGCTGTCTGAACCCCGCGTCTGCTGCTCTAGAGCTGGAACTCTGGTGAAAGTCAGGCTGAGCTGTGACTGATGTGGTGGTGATGATGCTAATGATGATGGAGTGTCATGACTGATGGAGTTGTTTTGCATTTTGTAAAACTGTGAAATCATTGCAGGCAAATGTATGTTGATTATTTTCCATTCATCAGTGAAGCACCCACTTTTTTGTACATCAGCCACAGAAGTTACAAGTAATTTTGTATTTGTAGCTTGGGTACTTTACCCTTTTTCTTTTGTGCTTCATTTATTGTCCTGCTTATGCTACTTATAGTGTATTTCATAATCTCAGTGGCTCTGGTCCTCAGACCCCCCAGTCCAACACGTTTTAGATGTTTCCTCTTTCAGCACATCTGATTCAAATTAATGTCATTATCTGGCTTCTGAAGGGCTTGATGACAACCACACAATTTGAATTGGGCGTATTGGAATAGGGAAACATCTAAAACAAGGTCTGTTGAATACCATGAGTCTCCAGAAAAAGAACATGGTGACAGCTACCAGCTCATAGTCTGTCTGAGCCCGGCACCATGTTTTTATTCAGAATATTTCTATCACCGTCACTTTAGTGAGCACCTGGAAAAACAAAAGACTCTCTTAAAAGCATTGGAAGTGGAATCATGACCTTTCTGTCCATAAAGGTGCGTGTGTGGGCTCATGTGCTGTCAAGACCAGCCCCTGTTTTGGGCCCCCAGTGGAGTTGGTGTCAGGCCCTTCATTCTCACCAAAAGCTACCAACCCAAAGTCAATTATAATTACATAGGTGACCAACATGAGAACAACATGAGAACTGTGATCAATCAGTCTGATTGGATTTGCTGTAGATGGAGCCCAGCATGTGACTACAGGCACTACCTACAGGGTGTGACGTAACAATAAGTAGAGGAGGAGGCAGGTCCAGGGGCAAAGAGGTTGAAGGAGAAGGGTTTGAGTACAGAGGGACTGAACACATAGACAAAACACAGGAGGATCACTTGATGTAGCGCTACAATTTAAATGGAAGCTACAGCATCCAAAATGAGGCTGAGAAGACTGAACAGCAAAAGATCCATCCATCCACCAATCCGTCTCTTCCTGGAGGATCCCGAGGTGTTCCCAGGCCAGCCGAGAGACATAGTCTCTCCAGCATGTCCTGGGTCTTTCCCGGGGCCTCCTCCTGGTGGGATATGCCTGGAACACCTCCCCAGGGAGGCGTCCAGGAGGCATCCTAAAGAGGTGCCCGATCCTCCTCAGCTGGTTCCTCTGGATGTTGAGGAGTAGTGGCTCTACTCCGAGCTCCTCCCTGGTGATTGAGCTCCTCACTCTATCTCGAAGAGAATGCCACGCCACCCTACAAAGGAAGATCTTTCAGCCAGTTGTATCCAGATCTTGTCCTTTTGGTCATGAGCCAAAGCTCATGACCATGGGTGAGTGTAAAAAGTGGACTGACCGGTAAATCGAGAGCTTCGCGTTTCGGCTCAGCTACTTCCTCACCACGACAGACTGATACAATGACCGTATCACTGCAGACGCCTGCCAATCTCACGCTCCATCCATCCCCCACTCGTGAACAAGACCCCAAGATACTTAAACTCCTCCACTTGGTTCAGGATCTCTCCACTGACCTGGAGAGGGCAGGACACCTTCTTCCGGTCCAGGACCATGGCCTCGGACTTGGAGGTCCTAATCCTCATCTGTTGCACTCGGCCGCAAACCGCGCCAGTGCGTGAAGGTCAAGGGTTGAGGACGCCAACAGGATGGCATCTACAAAAAGCAGAGATAAAATCCTGTGGTTTCTGAACCAGACCCACACCGGCACCTGGCTGCACCTACAAATTCTGTCCATAAACAGAGTCCAACATGCACCGGGAACAGGTCTGACTCCGTGCCGGCAATGCAGACCAGACTCCTGCTTCAGTCATACAGAAACCAGATGGCCCTTAACAAGGGGCCCCGGACTCCATACTCCCAAAGCACCCCCCACAAGGTATGTTGAAGAAAGCAGTCGAAGGCCTTCTCCAGATATCACAAACTGTGGGAGTTGGCCGTGTGTGACCGTCACTTGTGTTCATGTTATGAATGTGTCGGGGGGGTTTTTTTATCATTATTTAAAAGAAGTTTGAGTTTTTTGCGTTTGTTGTTTCCTTTCTCTTTTCATTTAACTCCCCAGCATAGGTAAGATTACTGTTGATGTTTGAGATTTGAATTCTGTGTTTGAATGTTCTGAACTTCAGTCTAACTTTACTTTTACCCATCAATTCTTCCAATTGAACGAACAACCGAAGAACCAGTCAGTCAAACAATCAACCAAAGATCCAAGCAATCAACTGAATAGTTAGGCTTTATTTATGTGTCGGATTCCAAACAATAAGTTCATTATTGAAATACAGCACTTCACAGCCAAGGAGGAAAACCACACATCTGCATATATTCAGTATATTTATGACACACAAAACACACCAGGCACAAACACCAGCATCCATAAAATAAAAAAATAAAATACGAAGAAGGAAACCAAAACACATCTGAAACAGTTGAATAAAAGCACATAATAAAAGGTGGTAACAGATATATATATATATATATATATATATATATATATATATATATATATATATATATATATATATATATATATATATATATATATATATATATACTTTGCTACACACACCATACTCAACCTGAGGATCTAAGCACTGGGAAACAACAATGTGTGTTTTCTGGAAAAACATCACAAAGACCAGCAATCATTACAAAAAATTCCAACTTGAGAAGTGAGAGACAAAATGTGAGAGTTGAGATGAGATAGAGACACCAGGTTTACCCGTTCCTGTGAGAACATGCCAGTCTTCCTGTCCGGTGCAGGTACAGCAGTGGGAGAACCAAGCTGCTGGGCAGGCTGAACCAGAACACTGAAGTCCTGATATAACAGGTAAGATGGCCAATCTCTGGGACTGTTCGAACTACTACATTGGTGACAAAGAATGGTACAAACCACAGCCAAATGGCTCCCACGATGATCATGATTGTAAAAAACGCCCTCAGCTTTACCTGGTCGACACGCTCCCTGTCCCCGCCTCCGTCCCCAGGTCCTGGACGAATCAGAACGCGGAGAACCGAGACACTGCAGAAGGAGACGATGACTAACGAGAGGCCTGACGCGATGAGAAGTGTGACTGTCTGAGAAGTCTCATCGTTCAGCACAAACACGATGCTAATAATGAAACACAGCAACCAAAGAGAACCGATGCTGATGTTCCTGATCAGGACCCCCCGGCTGTTCTTCAGCCCCCTGTAGGTGATGGGGTGAACTACAGCCAGGTAACGCTCCACACAGGTGAGCATGTGGAAGAAGCTCTGTCCAAAATAATAGACAGCTAATAAATAGGACCCAACAGACTCCAACGTGTGGACGCTACCAAAGTAACCCCAATAGAAGATGACCGACCCCAGAGCCCAGAACATTTCCATGATAGCATTGTGGAAGGCGAAGATGTCAGAATGACTGGTGGAGCTGAAGGAGCGCTGCTGCCGCCATTGTTGGAAGGCTTGGTAGAGGATGAAGATGCAGATTGGAACCGGGAGGACAAATCTCGTGACATTGTAACTGTAAGTTAATAAGAGGCAGGCTGTAGGATACTGCTCCCCGGCGGAGGAGTTGGAGGTGGTGTCCATCGACATTCCCACTGCGGAGATGATGGAGGCCTGAAGGAGGAGAGGATGGGATTTGTTCTTAGTTCTGTGTAAATGTTGTTACTGTGTGTCAGTGTGTTCTTTTAGTTGAATCTTCCAATAGAGAAGTTCTGAGCATCAACCCAACCCAAAAGGTAGTTTTGAATGGATTTAGTGACAGGAGAATGGAGAAATGTTCTAGACTGCTGTGAATGAACTCTTCAAGGTGGACTGTGTAATACGTGTTTTTAACAAAACTGGTCCTGCTGGAGTCCACTTCTTGGTTTCAGTAAAGGCTGTGAGAACATCTTAAACCTTTCCAGGACAAACATTCTGGGAAAATGTCAGGATTTTGAGAATTTTCACAATTTCTTTAATTCTTATAAAATTCAAAACACTTGGATAATCAACATGTCACACATTTAATGAATAAGAAAATAACCAGTGAAATTGTTAAAGGGGACGTTGATCAGTGGACCTCTTTTTTAAACCTCTAAACACTATTAAATAGTCTGATATCAATGTGAAACGACACCAAATTATCAAGTAATGCGGTTCATGTTTTTGCCTGCAAGCCCTGAAAAATGTTGTGACTGGCTGTGAAGGCTCTGGTTCACTGAGGTTTTTTCAAGCCGGGACCGTTGTGACGTCGATGTGATCCGGGCTTCCTTATATGGTCATACTCAGACTCGGCCCTGGCTTCTCTGTGCCTGGTGTGCGTGTGTTGGTGTTAGATCCAGAGAACATGGCTCCCAGAAAATGTTTATTTGGATATCCTGGAAAGGCAGTTTTATTTGGCTTTCCTGAAGACGAAATCGCCAGGCAGCAGTGGAAATCATTTCTTTTTCCGGGTCAGAAGAAGACAAATACTCCAGTCTCTGTCTGCCAACGGCATTTTGCATGGCACTGTTTTGCAGAAGCGGTAAGTTATTACTTTTCAGTGTCCTGTGTTTATTTTGTGTTAGCTATAAAAGCTATTTTAGATGGTAAGGTTGGGTGCTCGACGAAATCATCAGCTGATCGGGGAATAGCGCAAAAAAGTTAGAATCACCACCAACGTCCGAAATTAACAGCTGCAAACGGCAGATGAATTTTCTGTTTGGCGAGTAAATAGCGGGGTTATCTGCCACATGGGGCAAGGGGGGAATGTTTTCTATCATAATAATAATAATAATAACAGTAAGCGTTTTGGGACGCAAAGTGTGGTATCACTACAAGTTGAAACGAAAACACACTGCAGCATGTCTGTGGTGCATCGGAGCTATCCTAGCATGATAGCACATCGTATGCTACACCAAGACGAAGCATGTTTATTATCAGAGCAGCGTCACTGCAGCAGGTCAATGAAAATACAATCGTCCCATAAGGGTTTCTGCCAGACCTTTTCAGTCCGGGCGCCCGGCAATTCTGCAGCAACGGACAACGGACAGGAAAAACAAAAAACAAAAAATAGCGCCGCGTTTGCGGCTAATTAGCAGTTGCGCACCGCGGAGCAGCAGCAGTGGCCGCTTGGACACTCCATGTGAGCAGCACACTGCGCGGCATCATCCCCCCCCCCCTGTTCACACGTCTGAGTCACAGAGGAGAGCCAGCAGTCGTCACTTTGAATGCACCACTCCGCCGAGGAGGTCCTTGAACGCAACGTGAAATTAAATGGAAGTGTTTACACAGAAGAGGTACAATATGTTCGAACGTTAAGGCTGGATTTCTGAGGAATGTTCCATTTCACAAACAGCTGATATGGCAACGCTTGTCAGTTATCTCGACTTCTGTACCGGCAAAGTGGGTGTGACCAATCACAGCGAGTGGAATACGCACATGGATGAGACTGGGATGGAGTCAACTGAACAGAGCGTTTTTGGAGGAAGGAGGAAAAGCAAGGAAGCGGCGCAGTAAAAGACACAGATCTAAGAAGCTTTCAGTGCCGGTTATCCTGTATAGGCCCTCTAGGGGGGGCTAGAAATGAAATACGAATGAGCAAAACTGGCCGATCAACGTCCCCTTTAACAAAGAAATAAGATATTTAAAAAACTTTTTTGCTTTTCAGTGTATTTCTTTTGCTTGTTCTCGCTCTCTCTCTCTCTGTCTGTCTCTTTGGATGTAAAAATCTCAAACTCTTCTTTCATTTTCTTTTGCAATTTTCATCAACAAAACAAAAGATGAAACTGCTATTTTACAAAAACAAAACAAAATCCAACAACTTACATGTGTTTGGTGCTGAATGATGTTTTTGTTTTTGCCCCAAGAAGAGAGCAACGATTATTTTATTTTTTAAATAAATTTGAAAAATGTATTTCTAACTATATTACTAATAGCAGTCCTAATAAATACAGGAACAAAGTAAAATAAACCTGAGTGTTTAAAGTAGAGAATAGAGCCCCACCTGGTCTGTGAAGTCCTGCTGTGACACTGAACCAGTCACCGGTTCTTCAGAGTTATTGTCAGGATGATGGAATCAAGCAAAACTGATTTGCATGTTTCAAAACAATCTCTTAACAAGTCAAAGCAGCTAAATGTCCCCAGGAGGTGACGCCTCCACACACACTCCTGGAAATGTCAGGATGCTGCTGATGCTGTGCTTTGGCCTGTTTTAATGCCTCGTATCCTGATGTTCTTGTTTTATGTTCTGCTTTTAGTTTGGAGTCTTCACTGCTTGTCTGGTTTCATGTCCTGCTCCTCTGAGCTCCTCTTCCCTCTGAACACAGCAGTTGTTGTCATTTGCGTTATATTTCTGTCACCTTTATTAGGCTGATTTTTCTCTTTGAGTAATTTGCTTCTGTGACCTTTTTGCAAGAAGAATTTTAATTTTATCATCCTTTAGTGATAGGCAACCACATAAAGGCAACACACGTGACAATAATTTCATGATGTCAATGATTATATGAACACAACATATTGTTGGCAAAGGTCAACTTTACTGTATACTGAGGTTTAGCTGATGTTTAAGGAAAGAAGAAAAGAGAATGTTACTTTTAGTCCTGTATTCTAATCAAACTCCTTGTATGTTGGAACTTTCATAAAAATAATTCTCTGAAAAGCTCAAACTAAAATATATCAAACTCCCAATTTCCCCAGTAACATCTCTGAACTTTGCTGCTTTCAGTTTCACTTTGAAATCACTCCTCTTACCATAAATGAAGAAAATAGTGCTGGGCAACGATTACATTTCTTAATCGCAATTAATCGCATAATTTTTCTGCAATTAATCGCGATCAATCGAATTATACACAAAATGCAATAATGAATTCAAAGTACTCTGTAATGATCATCCTGTCCCTAGACGGGGGCAAGGACATTTTTTTTTTTTTTTTTTTTTTGCAATAAGCATAATTTTACAATAATAATTTTACAATTCTTATAATAACTTAAAATACCAAGTCTTTACCTAGATTGCCACCCCCCCAACACACACACACATACACACACACACACTAACCAATTTTATGAGCGCACACTTCCTCAAACTTCTGACCCTCAGACAGAGAAGGCAGGATAAATTCAGACACACCAAACTGTGCCTCATTATATGGGGTTCCATTTGTGTCAAAAAAAAAGTACATGTGATATGTATTGGTTGTTGGTCTATGTTGTTGCTATGTGTACTTGACTGATGTCTTGTGTTGTTGCTTTATGTATATGTGTATATGTTGCATATGTGTTTAGATGTTGCACATGTATTTGCTGTAGGGATGCACATGGTTAACCGTTTAACCGTTAACCGATAACAGGAACTTTGACCGGTTAATACTATCGGTTATTTTTTTTTAAGCCCCAGCTGGAGCGGAGCTCTCCACAGAGCCTTGTGTTCATGCACGCTGGCATTATATGACAGATATCAATGACTGCGCTGCAGATGACTCCTTAATTCACTGATTAATTCCAGGTGCCTCCATGTTGTACAGTCGGGGAGGGTGTGTGTCTTTGTGCGCATTGACGCATGTGGCACAAAACCGGCGTTACACTGAATTATATTTATCTCCAGACGCCGCGGGTCGTCCAGATTCACAGTGAAATGGTTTGGTATGAAGCCGCATCATCCAGATAAACTTTAAGCTCCATCAGAACTGTTTAAAAATCGGATTTCAGAAGCTAAAACTTTATTTTGGAAATTAATCAGAACACAGATCACCAGCGCGCTCACTCTCGACATAATTTAAAAAAACAATAGGAGATGATTGAAGCCTACAGTACTGTTAATTATATCTAAATCTTGTAGCTTTTTTTACATTTTAGATGAGAATTTGCTGTCATTGTAAATCAATCAATCAATCAATCAATTTATTTTTGTATAGCCCAGTATCACAACAACAGTTGCCTCAGAGGGCTTCAAGATGTTACATTGGTCGGTAAAGTAAAAACAGTGAATAAGCATAATGGTAATATGTCAATATTTACAGTAACGAGACAGAACGAAGCAACCACCGCCTTCGACCCTCACATCCAGCAAGAAAAAACTCCAGAAACCCAGTGGGAAAAGAAGAAATCTTGGGGAGAACCACAGTATGGAGGGATCCCTCTCCCAGGGACGGACAGCTTTGGCAACAGCTAGCATGAGACAACAAGAAGTAAAGCCTAGGACTATGTTGAGGACAGTCTGTTGGACGGTCCAGCACAAGAACCACGGATCGCAGCAGTAAAACCGAAGCCAGTCCACGGGCAGGACCGACAGGAGTGTCCTCCCTGTCCGGCTGGAGCTTGATCGTAGGCCCTCGTAATAGTGGAGTCAGCAACTGAAACTGGAGAAGACTCCCCCTCGAAGGGGGGGACAGCAGGTGAAAAGCAATGAACGGACTAAAGGGAAGAACATTCAGACATTAGAGGACAGGGCTCAGTGCACCGTACTTCCCACAGCATTCTAGCTCCTAGGGCAGCTTTGTGGATACTTAACTGTTTAAACTAGTATTTAGTTAGTATAGTTTAGTTTAGTTTAATTCAGTTTGGTTTAGTTTAATTTTGTTTAGTGTAATTTGGTTTGGTTTAGTTTAGTTTGGTTTGGTTTGGTTTGGTTTGGTTTGGTTTATTGTAGTTTGGTTTGGTTTGTTTTAGTTTAGTTTAGTTTAGTTTAGTTTAGTTTAGTTTAGTTTAGTTTAGTTTAGGATCCCTAGCTGACCTGATCATAGGCTGCATCGAAGAGAAACGTCTTGAGCCTCACCTTAAATGTGGAGACTGTGTCTGCCTCTTTGACACCACTTGGAAGCTGGTTCCATAAAAATGGTGCCTGATAGCTAAAGGCTCTTCCACCTAGTGTCCATTTAAATCTGCTGTTAAGCACCGGACAGCGCCGAGTCAGTGACTCAGCTGAGCGCACATTTCCGTGTCAGAATGGTAGGGCGTTTGCGTGTCGGAATAGCGGTATTTCGGAATGGTGATCTGTCTAAATGGTGGCGCGTCAGAATGTCGGAATGGCAGCATGTAGCCACTCAACAGGGTGTTTAAAGGTCGTCCATGCGTCGAGTCGCTTTGGAGCCTCGGCGCTCCACCGATGCGCACGCTCTTTCTGTGCGCGTTCCGCAGGCGAACTGTTCCACACATCCTTGAGAAGCTTTTCCGACACTACAGACTGTTTATCTGCTCCTTTAGAGAAAATTAAGCACTTACATTGTCAGTATGTTATCATTTAATATTAAAGTTTATTTAGCCTTTTTTTTTTCTTTTTTTCTGAATCGTGGGGGCGGCGCCGGGGCGATTCTGTCAGCAGACCTTCTCCTCCCTCCAGACAGTCTGCTGTCTCCGTCCACCAGATTTTCACTCTGGTGTGTGGAGCGATCAGGCTGGAGCTCCGGCTGCCGTCACTTTTACCGTCATGTTTTGTTTGCTGTGGCGCTCTGGCCATGCGCGAACTGCGCGCAACGCGGTCACAAATTCTGGCTGCTGTGCGGACATCCGCAGATCGGTCCGTACAGACCAATGCGCAACGCACACCCACGCAGGTATGTGAAGCATGGACGGACCTTAAATCTTAACGGTTAACGGTTATTAACCGGTTAAAGGGCGTCGGTTATCAGTCATAGAAAGGATATAAAATGTGCATCCCGAATTTGCTGCATATGTGAATATTGTAAATGTGTTTGTTGCATATGTTGCGCTCCTATGTGTCGTGGTCTTTACTCACTGATCTTGCCCTCTGCTGGTGGCTTATGAAGTTGTCTGAACATGTGTTTGTCTTCTGTGATTGGCTCATGTCGTTGCTCTCTGCTGTTGGTCCATGTTGTTGGTCCATGTCATTGGTCTATGTCGTTGGTCTGCCTGATTGCTGCTCTCGTCAGTAATCGCTGTTAAAATGATCCATGCATGATCCAATTTTTAATTCAACATTATGAAAAATATTGGTCTTTAAATTAAAGGTTTAAAATGTTTCAATTTTAAAATCGTTTTTGCCTCAGGCTTTAATCAGGGCACCTAAGAGGTCCTAACAAAAATGGTATCGGGCTGATGATGAGCGCAGTTATTGTTCTAAATCAGCATAAATCAATAAATCAAGCAGTTCGAGTCACGTCAATGCAAACATGCACAGTTAATGTTTTTCTAATGTGTTAAAACAGTTTTCAGTGTTCGTGTTTTCAGTGCCTGAAGACTTGCCCAGCGGGCCGAAACCTTTTCCGGCAAAAGACGCAATTTAAGTTTCATTCTCGTTTTTGTCATATCTGTGCTCCTTATTTCAGTTTGTGCCTTATACCAGCCTTTTCCTCGTGATTTTTATGATAATTCGGCTGAGTTCATTCTGGCAAATAATGAGGAATGGACCTTGTTTCACCGCAGAAAACGCCGCTCAGCTGGAGCGCAATGTGTGTGTGTGTGTGTGTGTGTGTGTGTGTGTGTGTGTGTGGGAAGCGGGGGGCGTGGGGGGCGTTAAGGCCTGATGAAAATATTTGTCGGCGTTAAGGAAGCAGTGCGTTAATGCGTGCCCAGACCTAGAAGAAAATAAATATCTTTAATCGCCCTCCAAAATCACAGTGCTCAATATAAATCAGTCAAAACACACTAGAACACAACTGGCAGAACAGAACACCAACAAATAATATTGTAGCATTATGACACTGAAACAAATACTGGGAACTACTTTTCTTTTGAAATCACTACGCCCAGACGCCATGTTAAGTAAGTAGTTCCGTCTTAGCAATCTTCACATAAACAACTCAATTTGGTCAGTTTGCATTAATATTTCACAGCGTAGTGAATGTGTGGATTATAACGTGTCCACCAAAGTGTTTTGGGGTTGTTGGATTGTGTATTTGATGAGTTTGACGAGGGGGAACAAAAATACCATCCACTTCCATTGTGTCTGTCCCGAAAACCTTCCCCGACTCACCTCTGGATAAACAACAGCTCGCCCTCACAAAAAAAAGTAAGTATGCTGTTCGAAATGACTAAGGAATTGCGCTAAATGGGCTAATTTACCAAAATGTTGAAGTATCGCTTTAAGACCCAAAGCATGACTGAACATTGAAAACGTATAAGAGGGTTCCAGTTTGGCAAATCCGACTTCAGCTGGATGTACTGAAGGAGCAGTGAGGAGGCGTGAAGTTTCAGAGGACAAAACGCCTCAGTGATTAACTGTGACACTAATGTCACACTCTGCTGTTCATTACAGATGTTCACAAAGCACTCCAGCTGTTCCTAATACCAGCACAGATATAGATGGAAGCACAGTGAATTAATCTCCTACAGTTCCGTTAAATCTTTTTAGAACGCAGTAAATGAAGAAAAGGAGACTAATTATGTCCGATCTTGAGGGTTTTTAACACCTTGTCAGGCGACACTGGAGGGAGCAGGATTAGATGAACTGCTGATGGGAGGAAATCACACAGCATTGTGCAGAGCTCCTCATACACACTTGAACAAAGCTTCAGTGGTACTCAGACAAACAGCAGGGGTCGGAAGAAATGGGCCGTGAAGAAAAGAGACTTCTTCATCTTGGCTGTCTTCATGAAAGAACGCTACTTTACCTGCTTTTTTCTGGTAATCTGGTGCAAGATGTCTTTTTATGAAGTGTACTCACTAAAAAGTTTAATTTCCTTTTAGGGAATCTGCAGGGAAGACAGCCACCTCCAGGAAAACATTATTTAAAGCTTTTGTATGTTTCTGCAAATCACATGCACACTGAATGAGGGGCACAACACAATCCAAGTACTCTTCGTCTCAGGTATACTGAGTGTGAAGTCTCTTCTCTTTAGACTTTACTCCTGTAAAATTTCTAAAAGATTTAAAGGCTGTATTGCTCATGTAAAACTGGCAGCTTCTGACATTATTGACATTTTAACCTGTTATGAATCCTTGAGATTATTGTGATCAATAAAAGTTGGTGACCCCAAGGTCAAGTTCTGTGGGGTTACTGTCTCCCAACCAATTCAGAGACAGCAGCTGTTCTGCCCGCTCTGCGTAAGACCACGTTCAAATCACGGCTCCAGATTGTGTTGCCAGAAGTCGGGCAGCTTCATCACAGTGGCATAAATGGCGGGTCCAGCCTGTGCTCCTGCACTGACTCATGACTCCACATACATGTTTGAATGTCTGTGGAGTATATAAAACAACTGTGCTCAGTCCCTTCCTGGGCGGTATCTCCTTCCAGCTGGGTCCTCTACCAGAGGCCTGGGAGCTGGGGGGTTCTGCAGGATCTACCAGAGGCCCGGGAGCTGGGGGGTTCTGCAGGATCTACCAGAGGCCCGGGAGCTGGAGGGTTCTGTAGGATCTACCAGAGGCCCGGGAGCTGGGGGGTTCTGCAGGATCTACCAGAGGCCCGGGAGCTGGGGGGTTCTGCAGGATCTACCAGAGGCCCGGGAGCTGGGGGGTTCTGCAGGATCTCAGCTGTTCTAGCACTGCTCTCTTCTGGACAGAGATCTCAGATGTAGTTCCTGGTATTTCCTGGAGCCATGCCTCCAGCTTGGGGTTCCTGCCCCTAGTGCCTCCATCACTACTGGCACCACTGTTGCCTTCACAGCCCACATCTTCTCCAGCTGCTCTTCCAGTCCTTGGTGTTTCTCCAGCGGTTCCTGTTCCTTCTTCCTGATGTTCTGTCACTGGGGATCACGACATCATCACTGCTGCTCTCTTCTCATGGTTCTCCTGGTTCTCCCGGTTCTCATGGTTCTCCTCCACCACTATGTCAGGCTGATCCTCGTTCCCCAGTTAGTCAGTCTGGATCATGAAGTCCCACAGATTCTGGTCTTGGTTGTTCTCCACCTCGCTTTGGGGTTTTCTCCATCTAGACTCTGGGTTCTCCAGTCCGTACTCGCCACAGGTGTTTCTGTATGCTATGCCTCAGCCTGGTTCTGGTTCCATGTCTGCCTTTCCGGCCAGCATCTTGCCCCCTGCTGTGAGGTGCTGTACTGTTTCAGGGGCTTCCTGTCTCAGTCTGCTCCTGGGGTCTGGTCTAGTGTGATCCACCCTGGCCTCTATTGATCTGGTGTTTAGGGCCTGTTCTATCAGAATCTCTGTGTTCTTTCAGTCCTTCCTTTTCCAGCCACTGATATGTTCTCTCTCTGTCAGCCACTTCTTCTATTTGTCGGTGGTTCATGCTGTGCAGGGGTTTTTCTTTCCATGATCCCTCCTCTGGCTCCTCTTTCTCACGGGGTTCCACTGTCTGAGCCATTCACTTAGCAGATTGTCATTGGGGCCATTTTCTGGATGTGTTATTGAAGGGATGATGTTTCCTCCTGGATGGTGGCTCTGACTTTCACCAGTCCTCGGCCTCCCGCACTGCACTTCATGTCCAGCCTCTGGATGCTGGACTTCAGGTTGAGCCCTCCGTGCATTGTGAGGAGTTTCCTTATCTTGATTTCAGTAGCTTGCATCTCTTCCAGTGGCCAGGATATTATATCAGCTGGGTATCTGATCACTGGTAGGGCAGACATGGTAATTGTCTGGAATTTATTCCTGTCACTCAGCTGACTGTTCAGGACCTGTCTCACCCTCTGGAGGTATTTGGTTGTAGCTGACCTCCTGACCTCCACGCTGCTTCTTCCTGGTATCCTGGCCAGTGGTATCCCCAGGTATTTGTAGCTGTCTTCCACATTTCTGATGTTGCCTTCAGGTAGTTCAACCCCTTCAGCAGTGATCCCTCTCCTTGATACCATCTGCCAACACTTATCTTGTCCGAATGATATCCAGATGTCATTGCTGTATATCCTACTGAGGTGGATCAAGGAGTCGATGTCCCGCTCACTCTTGGCATGCAGCTTGATGTCATCCATGGAGGGGACTGTTCCACTGCGGGATTGGTTCCCGTATCCATTCTTGGTGATTATCTGGCTGAGGGGGTTCAGGCCTCTCCAGAACAGCAGGGGGGACAGAGTGTCTCCTTGGTATATGCCACATCTGATGCTCTCCTCTACCACTGGCTTCAAGTTAGCTTACAGAGTTCTCTTTCCAGGCCTCATTGAGTTTCCGAGGAAGGTTTTCAGTTCCCTGTTGATTCCGTACAGTTTCAGGCATTCCAGTATCCGTGTGTGCGGCGTTGAGTCGTGGGCTTTCTAGTAATCAGTCCAGGCGGTGCACAGGTTGGTGTTTCTGCTCTTACAGTGTTGTGCAGTCACCCTGTTGACCAGTAACTGGTGCTTGGCTCCTCTCCTGTTATTGCCAATTTCTTTCTGGGCTCTGCTCATGTATTGTTCCAGGTTCCTGTTCATCTTAGCCACTATGATGCCAAATAGGAGCTTGTGTGTAGTGCTGAGGCAGATTAAAGGCCGGTAGATGGATGTTATTGTTTCCTACTGGGGGTAACCTCAAGGACTGTTGGACCTTGGGTCAACCACTGTAGATGGTTCCCAACCTTGTGGCTGCAAGGCGTTCATAGAATGCAGTTAGCTTCTTCAGCTCAGTCTCTGCCCTGGGTGGGTCTACTGTGGTACTGCTTTGTCACAGAGAGGATACCTTTGCTGGATTGTTGGAGAATGTGTTTATTCTCCTGGCTTCCACTTCTCTTCTGTATCTCTTTTGGTGGGTAGCTTGGGCTGTGAGTCTTTGCTTAGCAGTCTCCAGTGACTCGGCTGTGGACAGCTTGCTATATTTCTTGGACAGTTCCTTCTTAAGCTTCACGTCTCTGTTCAGTTCTGTCAGGAGGCTTACTTCTTTCTATGTGCCTTGATTTTTGCCTCCAGCCTTCTTTTCCATGGAGGCTCTGGGTTCTGGCTCATGCTGTTCATCTTGTACCCAAGCATCTCTAGGACGACTGATGAAATACTGCAGATCATTTGGTTGGTCTCAGTGATGGTCTGGGTAGGGATACTTAGCAGTGCTTTGCTTACATCGTCTAGTAGATATCTTTCCGGTGGTTGATGCTGTAATCACCTACATACTGACCTGGCATCAGTGACTGGTGACTGATGACTGCTGAGCTCAGTGTGTTACAGCATTAGTTTTGGTGCTAAAGGTTGTGGATTCAAACACTGGTCAGGAAGAGGAATGATCAGTGCCATTAAGCAAGGATGAGATCAGAAAACATACAAACATGTAATTTACACTTTTAATTTTTCTACAAAGAGTCATCCTGTTTCTGGGAATCAGATCTTTCAGAAAGATGTTTTCAGTCACACAAACATACCAAATCAGTCACCAGTGAAACAATTGCAATGAGGATAAGATAGAAGAATCTTATCTCTTAGATCTGGAATTGAAGGCCATTCTGAGGACAGAGCATCGTGAAGACGGTACACTTTTTCCAAAGACATTACTTGTTGAGATCTCCTTCTGTGTACTTCTTGTCTCTTATTTTTGGAAACACTGATGTTTTGTGTTTATACCTTTGGGGGGGAAAAAATCTCAATATAAACTCCAGTCAGAAGAGAGCAGAGCTCCACTTTCTGCAGTCAACTGATTCTACGAGGCTGTGCCATTAAAAATTCATAAGCCTTCTGATTCAAGATGTAAAATAACAGACTACCTTAATATGTTGGAATCAGTGCCTCTGGGCTGAAACTGCATGGAAATATTACCATATGGAGCTGTCAGCAGCCACAGCTTGTTGCATACATTCCTGTGGCATTTAAATCACTTCTCTTTTGAAACATGCAGTCAGTATTCACAGCGATACAGCAGGTGTAATAACTATGTCGAAGCTCAGAGATAACAAGAACAATACAGAGAAATGATGTGAGGGGAAAAGCCTCATTTGATTGTCATCTTGTCATGTGCTTCCCCTTTCATTCGTTCCAATAAAGGTTTACGTTTAGATGTCAAGTTCTCAGAAAAAAAGCAGGTGAACTGCTATCATGTCAGGAAGTAAATGAGAGAATTCAAATCGTATCAATCCAAGACCAACTGTTTTCAGAAACAGGCATGTTGGATTTAAAGGAGTCATATTATGCTATTTTTCAGTCACGTCATATAGGTCACGGAAGCCCAAAAACATAGTATATAAGTTTGTTTGCCCCAAATTCATCCTATGTTCGGAGTTTTAGCAGTTTAAAAAGTGGCTCTGAGGAGCCCTCTTCAGAACAGCCTGTTTTTGACAGCCTACTTTCCGGGATCAGGGTTGGGGAGTAACGGATTACATGTAACGGCGTTACGTAATCAGGATACAAAAAAATTGTAACTGTAATCTGTTACAGTACGCGCCAAAAATATGTAATCTTGTTACAGTTACTTCTGATAAAAACACGGATTACTGAGCGGGATTACTTTTGAAAATCAGACGGAAAATACCAGCAACAACAGATGTGTCGTATACAGACATTGTGACACTTTACAGCACCTTACAGCACTTTACAGCACAAACCGCCATATTGTAGATCCATAAACAATAAACACCGTAGATATACAGTATAAATGATAGACACCGCATCGACTGCTGTCTTGGAGCAGCCTCCCGCTCTACTACTTTTAACGCGCTCTTCTACGTTTAACCGTGAATTAAACAACCCGCGTTGCCCTGGATTTTACCACCTGCTGCTGGAGTCATGGCTGCTCCAGGGAGAGAAACTCATTCTTTGGCTGGAAACGGAGACATTTTGTATTTAAATCAGATGAGGCCCAGAACTGCTCTGTACAATGTAAACTCTGCCTCCCAGCCGTGAAAATGCTCTCAACATCCAGGAACTCATCAAACCTGAAGACACATCTACAGGTATGAAACACACCTGAACTCACAGTGAAGCTAAAGTGTTCTTAGCCTGCTAACCTGTCAGTAACCTGCTGCTGAGAACCACAGCCTCACCAGGCTGAACTCAGAGGAATCTGATGGAGGCAATAATATCTTCAGCCTGTATGGAGGATTTATTAGAGACTGCATGTTACCTTCTGTCACTGAGGAATGAATCAACTCTGAACTCCTGGAAAAAATACTTTGCATGGCCGACCTGAACACAAAACACTGCTCCTCACTGCAGCAGTACAGCTACACAGCAGACTGAGGATATAATATGAATGTGTGTTAACATGTCAGTGCGGCTCCTGGTGCTGCTGGACTGTAGAACTACTAGAGGAACACAGTCTGAACTGATGGTTCTGATCCTGAGTCAGAAAGACAGAAAGTCAGATTCTCAGTAGGTTTAGAGGATGTCATGTTGTTGGTATTAATTGGGGCTGAACACAGAGTTCAGCAGAGTTCAGAACACTCAGAGCATTTAGTGTTTACTGTGTAGAGTTGTTGTCAATACACTGTGAGGACGACACATCATATTTGTCTTTATCTTTTATGTTTGCAAGTGAAGTAATCTAAAAGTAACTAAAAGTAATCTGGTACGTTACTTTTTAATTGAAGTAATTAGAGTAAGTTACTGATTACATGTTTTGACAAGTAACTTGTAATTGTACTGGATGACAATTTAAAAGTAACCCTCCCAACCCTGTCCGGGATGCACTTGAACACATCTGGCCACACCCACCTCATAAATTCACTGTCATTGAGAAAGCCAGGAACTTACACCGGAAGTTTCACAATAAAACACAATGCACGACCTCACAGACGTAAACTTTTTCCTATATGTTGTTATTACGCCGCCTCGGAAGGAGAGAATCAGCTGAACAGGGTCCAGACAGCAGCAAATGCAGAAATTACCGTTTTTATATAGAATGAACCATACAAAAGTAACTATTGGATAAAGAAAATCACTCATTTGAGATCAAAACATAAACCATGTACTTACCCTTGCTGGAAGTGCTATAAATTACAGATCAATGTGGCTGGACGAGCAGAGCGACCTTGCAGAAGCGAAATGAGGTGGTTTTTTTTTTTTTTTTTTCTGTTTATATCATGTGTTGTTCCTGTGATATCGAGAGCACAAGAGCCTCTCAGAGGAGCAGCCCTCCCCATCCGGATGGCGCTGCCGGTGTGCGTAGACTTTCGGAGCGCGGCCCGCACGCAGTGCGCCTCAGCCAGCTTCGGGACCTCCGGAGCCTCCCGCCGGGGAGAGAGCTCCAGAAGGCGTGCGGCGGGTCCCTGAGGGCCCCACAGCCCACGCATGGTGCGCCTCCGCCGCCTCAGGACATCCGGAGCCTCCGTGAAGCAGCTCCGACCCAATCAGCCCCAACTCGGCCCCTGGAAGTGAGGCACCCAGGCGCCGTGACAGCCGAGGGCGAGCCAAAGTGCCTCTCTGCTGGGAAGAGGAGCTCCGCAACGTTCCCAGCCAAGCTAATTGTGGCTAAGTTAGCGAAAACTGTCAGCTTGTCTACCGTCTTCAGGTGGGTCAGCTGTAGGGTAATTACATGGTTTTTACAGTGTAAAAACATGTGGCAGGCTAACTATGTGTTTTACAGTGTAATTACATGTGTTACTGTAACACATGTAATTACACTGTAAAACGCATATAATTCCACTGTAAAATGCATATAATTAAGCTGAAAACGCATGTAATTACACTGAAATGCATGTAATTACAGTGACGCATGTAATTACACTTTAAACGCATTTAATTACAGTAGGGCATGGAGTCACACTGCAAAACGCATGCAATTACACTGTAAAACACATGTAATTACAGTCACGTATGTAATTAATTGTAAAGTGCAAGTAATTACACTGTAAAACGAATGTAATTACAGTAATGCATGTAATTACGTTGTGAAGCGCATATAATTACACTGTAAAACACATGTAACTAAACTGTTAAGCAGATATAATTACTGTAAAGCACATATAATTACACTGTAAAACGCATGTAATTACACTTTAAAACGCATGTAATTACACTGTAAAAGGCATGTAATTGCAGTAACGCATGTAATTGCATTGTAAAGTCCATATAATTGCACTGTAAAATGCACGTAATTACAGAAATGCATGTAATTACGTTGTAAGGCACATATAATTGCACACTAAAATGCATGTAATTACACTAATGCATGTTATTAAGTTGGAAAATGCTTGTATTTTCAGTAACGCATGTAATTACACAGTAGAACACATGTAATTCGCCGTAAGATGTTTGTAATTATGTGGTAAAATGCATATAGTTACTGTAATGCATATAATGATGCTGTAACCCACACTGCATGCATTATACAGTAAAACGCATGTAATTACACTAACGCATGTCATTACATTGTAAAACGTATGTAATTACAGTAACGCATGTAATTACGCTGTAGCGCGCATGTAATTACACTGTAGAACGCATGTAATTACGTTGCAAAGTGCATATGATTACGCTGTAAAATGCATGTAATGCATGTGTTTTACAGCATAATTACATGCATGCTACTGCTTAATCATCTGCGCTTTGCAGTGTAGTTACGTGTGTTCCATTGTATTTACATGTGATTTACAGTGTACATACATGTGTGTTACAGTGTAGTTATATGTGTGTTCCAGTGTAATTTCATGTGTTGCTGTAATTACATGCCCCCCCCCCCCCCCCCCCCCCCCCACACACACACACACACACACACACACACACACACACGCACACACACACCCCTGTTATATGCTATTTTTATGATATGTTTTTGTTGTTCATGATGTTGAAATATTTTTGTCCAGCAGTCTGGACATTTGTGGCATGGAGAGCAGCATGAAGCCAAACTTGTGTTGTCTGACAAAATGAACACCTGCAATTTCCATTGGACTGCCACTTTAATTAAAAAACATTAAAAGCTACAGCCCACACCATGTTGATAGTGACTGATGCGGAGTGGGGGACAGTGTTTTCTCCAGTTTCCGAACAAATTAAGCACAAGAAAAATGTTTTCTGCCTGCACAAGAATCCTTTGTATTCTTGGATACACAATGGGAACACCATCAGAGAAATCCAATAAACAACAGAAAGTTTTCATTGGAGAGCATAAATTACAGTTGGTTGTGGAATTAAGTCTCTGTCTGCCAGAAACACACGTGCACACATGGGCTCATTAATTCACCACAGGAGGCGATACACAGAAAACAGCCTCAGCCGGCAGAAAAAGCATATGAACCCGATTATGGAGGTTTTGTTAAAGTCCAAATCCAAAGGTCAAACATTTCAAGTCATCCAGAAATCTCACTGGCTTATTTGATCTCCGCTGTCCACAAGATCGAGAACCTCCCAAACTGTGGTACGCGTACCACTGGTGGTACATGAGCTCCCTCTAGTGGTACGCGAGGGAATCACAGAAATGTATATATTCTTTGAAGATTAGTTAAAAGTCAGAACTTTCAGAAACAAATAATACCACCAAAATACATAGTAATTTCAAATTAAAACACGTCAAATCCACTGTAATTCACATTTAGTTTTTCTCTTCTAATATAATGTGTCGGACTGTGACGTGTTCGCGTTCAGTCACGTAGTAGTCATCGACGATTAAACGAGCTTAGCTTCACCGTCATGAGCGTGCAGAGGTGAAACGAGAAGTCTGAAAACTCTACAAATGTGGCTCCAAACAGGAGAAATTAGGAAAAGAAGTGCAGAACAGGAGGAGAATACAACGAGCAGCCCGACTGAAAATTAAATTGACGACACTGAAGCGAACACGAGGCTATCAGGTGGCTAATTAAGCAGCGTAGCCGAAGCGTCACCGGCATCTGCTAGCGCTAGCAACAAACGACGCTGCATGAGTGCGCACGCGCGAGAGAGAGAGAGGGAGAGAGAGAGAGAGAGAGAGAGAGAGAGAGGATGTAAGCGAGAGGGAGAGTTGCCATTTGTGTGTGACAGTTCCAGTGTTGTGCCTTTGCTAACTATGGCTGACAGAATTAAACAAAAGCATAAAGAACAAGACTATTACAAATATACCTACTTCCTGTGGATGTTTTTTTTTTTTTTTTTTGACTGAGGTCATAATGGTGGTACATAAAGGCAAATTTTTTCTGAGGTGGTACTTGGTTCAAAAAGTTTGAGAAACACTAATCAAGAAGTCTCGTTCTGTGACAACTCCAAAGTTTCAACAGCCTCCCCGGCACAGTGTCTGACTCGTGTTACTTTGAATTCCAGGAACAACAATGCGTGCAGTCAAAAATACTCAAGCGGAGTTGACACTTAACGTCACGGACACAGCACTGGCTGAAGTAGCTCAAAGGCCAATCAGCAAATCACATGACAGAACTGACAATGGATTTCATGGAGACATGGTCCAGCTGAAGGTGATGGCCAGCACTGTCAGCAAAGATAAGCTTAGACACTGAAAGCACCACTCATCACTGTGGCTGTGATCGTATAGAGGTCAGTACTCTGCGTTGTGGCCGCAGCAACCCCGGTTCGAGTCCGGGTCACGGCAGTCGTTAGTCAAGTCTTCCGGCGGGCGTCACTCCTTTGCTTGATCCGTCCTTCACATGTGGATGGCGTGACTCCACACAGTGCTCCCCTTCTCTCGAACTCTGCTGTGAGGAAGATTGATCTTCTGTCGAGTTTCACCTTCAGTGGCATCCTTTTAAACATGCACCATCCATTTCAAAGTGAACTGGAACGAGCTCTCTGTGCTTTTCAGCAAATTGTGGATCACTGAATGTCCGACTCTTCAATTCAGCTTCATTTCAATCGCGCCAGACCACCAACCTCTGGGATCCTGGAGGGAGACCGGGGGTGGAGGGTGCGACAGAGACTACAGGTGGTGAGACTTCATAGACCAGAAGGACACGGGTGAAGGACACCTAGTAGAGAAACACGTTGAGTGTGAAAGCAAAGTTGAGAAGCTCAGTGTATAGGTCCCCCAGCAGTCTTGACCTCGAGCAACTTCACTAAGAAAATGGTGCAGGGAGGCCTAAACAAGCCCCAACTGTCAGCTTTACTGAATGGAAAGATCTTAAGCCCAGCCTTGAAAGTACAGACTGTGTCAGCCTCTCGAGTGAAATCTCCGGGACCGTCCGGGTCCACATGACCCGAGCCGGCAAGCTGAAATGCTCTGCCTCCCGTTGTACTTTTCGAAAACCTGGGAACCTCCACTAGGCCAGCTCTGTTAAATTGAGGGGATCTCCTGGGACTTGCAATATGGGAGTACCAGCTCTTCAAGATATGATGGTTCTCAGTGGTTAGAGCTTTATTGGCTAAAAGATGGACTTTACATTCTATGCTACATTGAACGTGAAGCCAGTGAAGAGATGCTAGTAATAGGGTGTTGTAATCTCTCCTGTTGATTCTTGTTGATCAGAGCATCATGGATGCACATATGAATCTTACCTTTGAAGTGGTTCACGGACGTTGCCTCAGTACTGGTTTTGAGTGACTTTTCTGGTGAAAATCAGCCACCCAAGTGGGCTAGTGGCGCTACCTGGGAGCCGTCCGGCTGCTTTTCCTCGTCGAATCGCGTCTCCGCGTCTCCAGCTTTTTCAGCCAATCTCCTTCTCTCCAGCCCAGAATTGCCCAGAATCCCCGACCCAATCCGGAGCAAGATTGTCCAGAATTTCTCACAGCAACCAATCGCGTATCTCCAGCCCCAGAATTTTTCAGCCAACCGACGTCTCTTCTGCCCAGAATTGCCCAGAATCACCCACCCAATCCAGATCTGAGCACGTGACTTCTCTCGACCAATCGATGTCCGGCTTACTACTGGATCGCTAAACAACCAATGACAGGACTCGTATCAAGTCACTATGGACCCGCTGCCGGTGGCTTCCTCCTCCTCAAACTCCGTGGACAAACACCGTGGCTTTGCACATCAAGGTAAGTTGATATTAACTTTCTTTTAGTCTTTTTCAATAAGCTACACATGTGACACCGCTATGATCACAAGAGAGAAACGGCCGTGGCATCGTGGTGACTCTGGAGTTATTTCATTCATTCATTCGTGTTATCCGTGCTTGTTGTTTTGATTGTGTTATTTAGATGCTTGTTTTTTTCACTTCAGAATACCTATAGTTTTTTAAGCTGTTTTAGCTATTTAAAGTGCTGCTTTTGCTTTAATTGTTACCGTAGCCACAGGAGTATTATTTAATTTTGCAATGTGCCAATTAACTTCAATGAATTTATATATTTGACGTTTCCTGAGAGCTTCTCTGAGCTCCAGAGCCACATTTTTAGCCTGACTTGACTGGAACTGCAATGACTGAAGTCCTTTTTTACTGCAGCTTCACTGTGCTGTCTTATTGGCAAAAATATCAGCTGAGAAATTTAACTGAAAAGCTTTTATTAATTTGCAGTGTCACCTCAGTAAAGTCCCCCCACACACACAAAAAAGAAATGAGAAAAAACACTGAGGTTAACTATGCATTAAAGAATATACATACAATATGTTAGAATTTGTGCTTTTTAAACTTATGTACCTCCAAATAATAATGACAGTAATATAACACATATCAGTAAGAGCTGTTTCTCAGGCATAACTCTGGCTGGACTTCTTGGTGTGACGTGTGCATCTATTCCTTCTTCCAAACAGAAGAAGCACAGAGCCATGGGGGATGAGGGGTGGGTTTCCACCCTGCAAAGGTTTGCTGCTTCCAGCTTTTGGCTCTGAGGCAGGAAACAGACCAGCACCACCAGAAGAAGTGGCCTGATCTTTATCTGAAGGTAAAGTTGGAAATAATCAGCTTAAGTGTGCACTTAAGAATAAACTTAATTTAAAAAAGTGTGAGGCATTATAAGATATATTCAGATTGTATTGTAGACTGAGAATTGCCCAATGCAGCTGAGGGACGGTCATCTTTGTTTGGCCAGATGCAAACATGTAGCTGTGGTTTCCATGCACAGAGGGTGTTGTTAGTATCTCATGAAATGAATGTGTGCAGGTGTTTTATTAATTTTCCTTCCCTGTGCTCTTGCAGCCTTCCAGCAGCGTCCCGGTCACTTCCCCCAGCGCTCCAGATCATCCAGGTCCGTCAGCAGCAGCATCTGGACAGACTGCTCCCAGGCCCTCTTTGACTTTGGCATTGGTAAATATGAATGATGTTACAGGTGTTGGTCATGTCAAAAATATTTAGAGAAAACATGTTGACGATGCTGCATTGACCCCAAACCTGAGTTTGGCGAGAAAACATGTCTTCAAGGTAACATAGCAGCAGCACTAACAGCCTCTCAGTCCAACATTTCAATGGGATTGTTGAACTGCTTCATAGTCACTGACAGTCTCACAATCCATTGTCATTCGTGATGTTTTGAGCTGTTCTCTCTTCCTCTCTCATCAGGCCTGCAGTTCCTCTGTGTCCTCTGTCACATTCAGAACCACGACAAGCAGAGCACCGTCACCTGTCTGCAGTCCAGGACCTCATCAGCCTCATCCTCAGCTCCTCAAACCCCCCTGTCCTCTACAACCACCTCTGTGTCCATCTGCTCCACCTCCGACTGCTCCACCTCCAACTGCTCCTCCTCCGACTGCTCCCTCTGAGCTCTCCGCATTCGACACTCTTCACGCTCCAGCAGCAGAAGCACAGCCTGCTCCAGGTTCTGAGCCTCGCTGGCTCCCAGCAGAGATGAATAAAATAGACCTGCTCAGGACCAGAGATGGATTTCAGCCTCCATCTGGAAAAACCAGCAACTGCAGTTAGACCTGAAGTTGTGGTCCACACCACCAGAGCCTGCTCTCATTTCTCACCAGTTTCCTGCTCCAGAGTCGTTTTTCACCCACAGGCTCCTCCTGTGGACTGGATCACTGTGGGAAGTGATTCTGCACTGGCCTGTATGCAGAGAGCAGCTCACCGGTGCCGGTGTCCACAAGAGAGCTCGGACAGTCCTGGATGTGTTCAGTGATTTTTTTTTTTTTCATTTTCTTAATGGTGTTGTATGTAATTGTGTTGAAATACTTTGCTGTACATAGTTAGCTCATATATCTCTTTGTGTCATATACAAATGATGTTTGTCTTTTTCTATAAATCTGGCCTTTCTTTGTGCAGCAGTGCTTTTGGTTTGTTATTCACATAAATATCTGTTTAAAAAGGGAAAACAGACAGACCTTTTTGTATTGTCAAGATAAAATGACATGTCAAGATCATGTATTTAAAATAGTAACTGATCAAATTTACCTTATTAAATAAAAGGGTATCATTACAACTAGAAAAGCTTTTTAAAGAAAGCCAGTCTTCTTATATAGCTTTGTTAAGATCAGGGTTATAAAAGCTCTTTTAATGCAGGTCTGACCAGACAGCAACACATTTACAAAAGGTGAATAATATTTTCATGGCAAACTTAGTTTTATGTCAAAGTTGAACAGTATCCACTCAGAAGTAGTTCACATATTTGGGTCGTCAGCGGGGCTTGAACCAGCGACTTTTGGAGCAACATCTTCCCCATCAAACACACAGTCCCTGACAGATTTTCCCCATATATTTGAAATTTCAGGAAGAAATTAGATCTAAGTAGATCATAAAGGCAGTAAAAAGGCAAGCAAAAGTGAAAGAAGCTGTCAATTCTCCTTTATTCTCCTTTTTTTCCCTTCTTCTTCTCCTTTTTCCTTCTCCCCCTTCTTCCCCTTCTTTTCCCTTCTTCCCCCCCCTAGACAGACTATTGTTCCCCAGCTTTGGCGCAATGGATAACGCGTCTGACTACGGATCAGGAGATTCCAGGTTCGACTCCTGGCTAGCTCAAAAAAACCTTTAGGGAATTTCACACGTGACAACTCTGGTGCTCCAGATTGCCCCTCATCTTGAAGTGCATGGACCCCAAAACAACAGTGTTGTCTTGCACATGTTGACACCGTACAACATTTCATCACAATGCGATTGTTTTGTTTGGGACAACAACACGATTGCTGTGCAATGGCCCCCAAAATCCCGTTGAAGCCAAAACATCTGAGCAGAGTTGACAAGGAAAGCAGGCTACTGCCCATTTCTTTCAAAAAATTCACAGCAATACTGAGTAAAGGATAACTCTTCCAAATGCACACACAGGTCACCCCACCTCTGCTCAATGCTCCTTGCATCGTCAAGCTGCAGAAACAGCATATCCACCCGATTTTGGAGGTTTCTTAAAGTCCAAATCCAATGGTCAAACATTTCAAGTCATCCAGAAATCTCACTGGCTTGTTTGATCTCCGCTGTCCACAAGATCTAGAAGTCTCGTTCTGCGACAACTCCAAAGTTTCAACAGCCTCCCCGGCACAGTGTCTGACTTGTGTTACTTTGAATTCCAGGAACAACAATGCGTGCAGTCAAAAATACTCAAGCGGAGTTGACACTTAACGTCACGGACACAGCACTGGCTGAAGTAGCTCAAAGGCCAATCAGCAAATCACATGACAGAACTGACAATGGATTTCATGGAGACATGGTCCAGCTGAAGGTGATGGCCAGCACTGTCAGCAAAGATAAGCTTAGACACTGAAAGCACCACTCATCACTGTGGCCGTGATCGTATAGAGGTCAGTACTCTGCGTTGTGGCCGCAGCAACCCCGGTTCGAGTCCGGGTCACGGCAGTCGTTAGTCAAGTCTTCCGGCGGGCGTCACTCCTTTGCTTGATCCGTCCTTCACATGTGGATGGCGTGACTCCACACAGTGCTCCCCTTCTCTCGAACTCTGCTGTGAGGAAGATTGATCTTCTGTCGAGTTTCACCTTCAGTGGCATCCTTTTAAACATGCACCATCCATTTCAAAGTGAACTGGAACGAGCTCTCTGTGCTTTTCAGCAAATTGTGGATCACTGAATGTCCGACTCTTCAATTCAGCTTCATTTCAATCGCGCCAGACCACCAACCTCTGGGATCCTGGAGGGAGACCGGGGGTGGAGGGTGCGACAGAGACTACAGGTGGTGAGACTTCATAGACCAGAAGGACACGGGTGAAGGACACCTAGTAGAGAAACACGTTGAGTGTGAAAGCAAAGTTGAGAAGCTCAGTGTATAGGTCCCCCAGCAGTCTTGACCTCGAGCAACTTCACTAAGAAAATGGTGCAGGGAGGCCTAAACCAGCCCCAACTGTCAGCTTTACTGAATGGAAAGATCTTAAGCCCAGCCTTGAAAGTACAGACTGTGTCAGCCTCCCGAGTGAAATCTCCGGGACCGTCCGGGTCCACATGACCCGAGCCGGCAAGCTGAAATGCTCTGCCTCCCGTTGTACTTTTCGAAAACCTGGGAACCTCCACTAGGCCAGCTCTGTTAAATTGAGGGGATCTCCTGGGACTTGCAATATGGGAGTACCAGCTCTTCAAGATATGATGGTTCTCAGTGGTTAGAGCTTTATTGGCTAAAAGATGGACTTTACATTCTATGCTACATTGAACGTGAAGCCAGTGAAGAGATGCTAGTAATAGGGTGTTGTAATCTCTCCTGTTGATTCTTGTTGATCAGAGCATCATGGATGCACATATGAATCTTACCTTTGAAGTGGTTCACGGACGTTGCCTCAGTACTGGTTTTGAGTGACTTTTCTGGTGAAAATCAGCCACCCAAGTGGGCTAGTGGCGTAATGGATAACGCGTCTGACTACGGGTCAGGAGATTCCAGATTCGACTCCTGGCTAGCTCAAAAAAACCTTTAGGGAATTTCACACGTGACAACTCTGGTGCTCCAGATTGCCCCTCATCTTGAAGTGCATGGACCCCAAAACAACAGTGTTGTCTTGCACATGTTGACACCGTACAACATTTCATCACAATGCGATTGTTTTGTTTGGGACAACAACACGATTGCTGTGCAATGGCCCCCAAAATCCCGTTGAAGCCAAAACATCTGAGCAGAGTTGACAAGGAAAGCAGGCTACTGCCCATTTCTTTCAAAAAATTCACAGCAATACTGAGTAAAGGATAACTCTTCCAAATGCACACACAGGTCACCCCACCTCTGCTCAATGCTCCTTGCATCGTCAAGCTGCAGAAACAGCATATCCACCCGATTTTGGAGGTTTCTTAAAGTCCAAATCCAAAGGTCAAACATTTCAAGTCATCCAGAAATCTCACTGGCTTGTTTGATCTCCGCTGTCCACAAGATCTAGAAGTCTCGTTCTGCGACAACTCCAAAGTTTCAACAGCCTCCCCGGCACAGTGTCTGACTTGTGTTACTTTGAATTCCAGGAACAACAATGCGTGCAGTCAAAAATACTCAAGCGGAGTTGACACTTAACGTCACGGACACAGCACTGGCTGAAGTAGCTCAAAGGCCAATCAGCAAATCACATGACAGAACTGACAATGGATTTCATGGAGACATGGTCCAGCTGAAGGTGATGGCCAGCACTGTCAGCAAAGATAAGCTTAGACACTGAAAGCACCACTCATCACTGTGGCCGTGATCGTATAGAGGTCAGTACTCTGCGTTGTGGCCGCAGCAACCCCGGTTCGAGTCCGGGTCACGGCAGTCGTTAGTCAAGTCTTCCGGCGGGCGTCACTCCTTTGCTTGATCCGTCCTTCACATGTGGATGGCGTGACTCCACACAGTGCTCCCCTTCTCTCGAACTCTGCTGTGAGGAAGATTGATCTTCTGTCGAGTTTCACCTTCAGTGGCATCCTTTTAAACATGCACCATCCATTTCAAAGTGAACTGGAACGAGCTCTCTGTGCTTTTCAGCAAATTGTGGATCACTGAATGTCCGACTCTTCAATTCAGCTTCATTTCAATCGCGCCAGACCACCAACCTCTGGGATCCTGGAGGGAGACCGGGGGTGGAGGGTGCGACAGAGACTACAGGTGGTGAGACTTCATAGACCAGAAGGACACGGGTGAAGGACACCTAGTAGAGAAACACGTTGAGTGTGAAAGCAAAGTTGAGAAGCTCAGTGTATAGGTCCCCCAGCAGTCTTGACCTCGAGCAACTTCACTAAGAAAATGGTGCAGGGAGGCCTAAACCAGCCCCAACTGTCAGCTTTACTGAATGGAAAGATCTTAAGCCCAGCCTTGAAAGTACAGACTGTGTCAGCCTCCCGAGTGAAATCTCCGGGACCGTCCGGGTCCACATGACCCGAGCCGGCAAGCTGAAATGCTCTGCCTCCCGTTGTACTTTTCGAAAACCTGGGAACCTCCACTAGGCCAGCTCTGTTAAATTGAGGGGATCTCCTGGGACTTGCAATATGGGAGTACCAGCTCTTCAAGATATGATGGTTCTCAGTGGTTAGAGCTTTATTGGCTAAAAGATGGACTTTACATTCTATGCTACATTGAACGTGAAGCCAGTGAAGAGATGCTAGTAATAGGGTGTTGTAATCTCTCCTGTTGATTCTTGTTGATCAGAGCATCATGGATGCACATATGAATCTTACCTTTGAAGTGGTTCACGGACGTTGCCTCAGTACTGGTTTTGAGTGACTTTTCTGGTGAAAATCAGCCACCCAAGTGGGCTAGTGGCGCAATGGATAACGCGTCTGACTACGGATCAGGAGATTCCAGGTTCGACTCCTGGCTAGCTCGAAAAAACCTTTAGGGAATTTCACACGTGACAACTCTGGTGCTCCAGATTGCCCCTCATCTTGAAGTGCATGGACCCCAAAACAACAGTGTTGTCTTGCACATGTTGACACCGTACAACATTTCATCACAATGCGATTGTTTTGTTTGGGACAACAACACGATTGCTGTGCAATGGCCCCCAAAATCCCGTTGAAGCCAAAACATCTGAGCAGAGTTGACAAGGAAAGCAGGCTACTGCCCATTTCTTTCAAAAAATTCACAGCAATACTGAGTAAAGGATAACTCTTCCAAATGCACACACAGGTCACCCCACCTCTGCTCAATGCTCCTTGCATCGTCAAGCTGCAGAAACAGCATATCCACCCGATTTTGGAGGTTTCTTAAAGTCCAAATCCAAAGGTCAAACATTTCAAGTCATCCAGAAATCTCACTGGCTTGTTTGATCTCCGCTGTCCACAAGATCTAGAAGTCTCGTTCTGCGACAACTCCAAAGTTTCAACAGCCTCCCCGGCACAGTGTCTGACTTGTGTTACTTTGAATTCCAGGAACAACAATGCGTGCAGTCACAAATACTCAAGCGGAGTTGACACTTAACGTCACGGACACAGCACTGGCTGAAGTAGCTCAAAGGCCAATCAGCAAATCACATGACAGAACTGACAATGGATTTCATGGAGACATGGTCCAGCTGAAGGTGATGGCCAGCACTGTCAGCAAAGATAAGCTTAGACACTGAAAGCACCACTCATCACTGTGGCCGTGATCGTATAGAGGTCAGTACTCTGCGTTGTGGCCGCAGCAACCCCGGTTCGAGTCCGGGTCACGGCAGTCGTTAGTCAAGTCTTCCGGCGGGCGTCGCTCCTTTGCTTGATCCGTCCTTCACATGTGGATGGCGTGACTCCACACAGTGCTCCCCTTCTCTCGAACTCTGCTGTGAGGAAGATTGATCTTCTGTCGAGTTTCACCTTCAGTGGCATCCTTTTAAACATGCACCATCCATTTCAAAGTGAACTGGAACGAGCTCTCTGTGCTTTTCAGCAAATTGTGGATCACTGAATGTCCGACTCTTCAATTCAGCTTCATTTCAATCGCGCCAGACCACCAACCTCTGGGATCCTGGAGGGAGACCGGGGGTGGAGGGTGCGACAGAGACTACAGGTGGTGAGACTTCATAGACCAGAAGGACACGGGTGAAGGACACCTAGTAGAGAAACACGTTGAGTGTGAAAGCAAAGTTGAGAAGCTCAGTGTATAGGTCCCCCAGCAGTCTTGACCTCGAGCAACTTCACTAAGAAAATGGTGCAGGGAGGCCTAAACCAGCCCCAACTGTCAGCTTTACTGAATGGAAAGATCTTAAGCCCAGCCTTGAAAGTACAGACTGTGTCAGCCTCCCGAGTGAAATCTCCGGGACCGTCCGGGTCCACATGACCCGAGCCGGCAAGCTGAAATGCTCTGCCTCCCGTTGTACTTTTCGAAAACCTGGGAACCTCCACTAGGCCAGCTCTGTTAAATTGAGGGGATCTCCTGGGACTTGCAATATGGGAGTACCAGCTCTTCAAGATATGATGGTTCTCAGTGGTTAGAGCTTTATTGGCTAAAAGATGGACTTTACATTCTATGCTACATTGAACTTGAAGCCAGTGAAGAGATGCTAGTAATAGGGTGTTGTAATCTCTCCTGTTGATTCTTGTTGATCAGAGCATCATGGATGCACATATGAATCTTACCTTTGAAGTGGTTCACGGACGTTGCCTCAGTACTGGTTTTGAGTGACTTTTCTGGTGAAAATCAGCCACCCAAGTGGGCTAGTGGCGCAATGGATAACGCGTCTGACTACGGATCAGGAGATTCCAGGTTCGACTCCTGGCTAGCTCGAAAAAACCTTTAGGGAATTTCACACGTGACAACTCTGGTGCTCCAGATTGCCCCTCATCTTGAAGTGCATGGACCCCAAAACAACAGTGTTGTCTTGCACATGTTGACACCGTACAACATTTCATCACAATGCGATTGTTTTGTTTGGGACAACAACACGATTGCTGTGCAATGGCCCCCAAAATCCCGTTGAAGCCAAAACATCTGAGCAGAGTTGACAAGGAAAGCAGGCTACTGCCCATTTCTTTCAAAAAATTCACAGCAATACTGAGTAAAGGATAACTCTTCCAAATGCACACACAGGTCACCCCACCTCTGCTCAATGCTCCTTGCATCGTCAAGCTGCAGAAACAGCATATCCACCCGATTTTGGAGGTTTCTTAAAGTCCAAATCCAAAGGTCAAACATTTCAAGTCATCCAGAAATCTCACTGGCTTGTTTGATCTCCGCTGTCCACAAGATCTAGAAGTCTCGTTCTGCGACAACTCCAAAGTTTCAACAGCCTCCCCGGCACAGTGTCTGACTTGTGTTACTTTGAATTCCAGGAACAACAATGCGTGCAGTCAAAAATACTCAAGCGGAGTTGACACTTAACGTCACGGACACAGCACTGGCTGAAGTAGCTCAAAGGCCAATCAGCAAATCACATGACAGAACTGACAATGGATTTCATGGAGACATGGTCCAGCTGAAGGTGATGGCCAGCACTGTCAGCAAAGATAAGCTTAGACACTGAAAGCACCACTCATCACTGTGGCCGTGATCGTATAGAGGTCAGTACTCTGCGTTGTGGCCGCAGCAACCCCGGTTCGAGTCCGGGTCACGGCAGTCGTTAGTCAAGTCTTCCGGCGGGCGTCGCTCCTTTGCTTGATCCGTCCTTCACATGTGGATGGCGTGACTCCACACAGTGCTCCCCTTCTCTCGAACTCTGCTGTGAGGAAGATTGATCTTCTGTCGAGTTTCACCTTCAGTGGCATCCTTTTAAACATGCACCATCCATTTCAAAGTGAACTGGAACGAGCTCTCTGTGCTTTTCAGCAAATTGTGGATCACTGAATGTCCGACTCTTCAATTCAGCTTCATTTCAATCGCGCCAGACCACCAACCTCTGGGATCCTGGAGGGAGACCGGGGGTGGAGGGTGCGACAGAGACTACAGGTGGTGAGACTTCATAGACCAGAAGGACACGGGTGAAGGACACCTAGTAGAGAAACACGTTGAGTGTGAAAGCAAAGTTGAGAAGCTCAGTGTATAGGTCCCCCAGCAGTCTTGACCTCGAGCAACTTCACTAAGAAAATGGTGCAGGGAGGCCTAAACCAGCCCCAACTGTCAGCTTTACTGAATGGAAAGATCTTAAGCCCAGCCTTGAAAGTACAGACTGTGTCAGCCTCCCGAGTGAAATCTCCGGGACCGTCCGGGTCCACATGACCCGAGCCGGCAAGCTGAAATGCTCTGCCTCCCGTTGTACTTTTCGAAAACCTGGGAACCTCCACTAGGCCAGCTCTGTTAAATTGAGGGGATCTCCTGGGACTTGCAATATGGGAGTACCAGCTCTTCAAGATATGATGGTTCTCAGTGGTTAGAGCTTTATTGGCTAAAAGATGGACTTTACATTCTATGCTACATTGAACGTGAAGCCAGTGAAGAGATGCTAGTAATAGGGTGTTGTAATCTCTCCTGTTGATTCTTGTTGATCAGAGCATCATGGATGCACATATGAATCTTACCTTTGAAGTGGTTCACGGACGTTGCCTCAGTACTGGTTTTGAGTGACTTTTCTGGTGAAAATCAGCCACCCAAGTGGGCTAGTGGCGCAATGGATAACGCGTCTGACTACGGATCAGGAGATTCCAGGTTCGACTCCTGGCTAGCTCGAAAAAACCTTTAGGGAATTTCACACGTGACAACTCTGGTGCTCCAGATTGCCCCTCATCTTGAAGTGCATGGACCCCAAAACAACAGTGTTGTCTTGCACATGTTGACACCGTACAACATTTCATCACAATGCGATTGTTTTGTTTGGGACAACAACACGATTGCTGTGCAATGGCCCCCAAAATCCCGTTGAAGCCAAAACATCTGAGCAGAGTTGACAAGGAAAGCAGGCTACTGCCCATTTCTTTCAAAAAATTCACAGCAATACTGAGTAAAGGATAACTCTTCCAAATGCACACACAGGTCACCCCACCTCTGCTCAATGCTCCTTGCATCGTCAAGCTGCAGAAACAGCATATCCACCCGATTTTGGAGGTTTCTTAAAGTCCAAATCCAAAGGTCAAACATTTCAAGTCATCCAGAAATCTCACTGGCTTGTTTGATCTCCGCTGTCCACAAGATCTAGAAGTCTCGTTCTGCGACAACTCCAAAGTTTCAACAGCCTCCCCGGCACAGTGTCTGACTTGTGTTACTTTGAATTCCAGGAACAACAATGCGTGCAGTCACAAATACTCAAGCGGAGTTGACACTTAACGTCACGGACACAGCACTGGCTGAAGTAGCTCAAAGGCCAATCAGCAAATCACATGACAGAACTGACAATGGATTTCATGGAGACATGGTCCAGCTGAAGGTGATGGCCAGCACTGTCAGCAAAGATAAGCTTAGACACTGAAAGCACCACTCATCACTGTGGCCGTGATCGTATAGAGGTCAGTACTCTGCGTTGTGGCCGCAGCAACCCCGGTTCGAGTCCGGGTCACGGCAGTCGTTAGTCAAGTCTTCCGGCGGGCGTCGCTCCTTTGCTTGATCCGTCCTTCACATGTGGATGGCGTGACTCCACACAGTGCTCCCCTTCTCTCGAACTCTGCTGTGAGGAAGATTGATCTTCTGTCGAGTTTCACCTTCAGTGGCATCCTTTTAAACATGCACCATCCATTTCAAAGTGAACTGGAACGAGCTCTCTGTGCTTTTCAGCAAATTGTGGATCACTGAATGTCCGACTCTTCAATTCAGCTTCATTTCAATCGCGCCAGACCACCAACCTCTGGGATCCTGGAGGGAGACCGGGGGTGGAGGGTGCGACAGAGACTACAGGTGGTGAGACTTCATAGACCAGAAGGACACGGGTGAAGGACACCTAGTAGAGAAACACGTTGAGTGTGAAAGCAAAGTTGAGAAGCTCAGTGTATAGGTCCCCCAGCAGTCTTGACCTCGAGCAACTTCACTAAGAAAATGGTGCAGGGAGGCCTAAACCAGCCCCAACTGTCAGCTTTACTGAATGGAAAGATCTTAAGCCCAGCCTTGAAAGTACAGACTGTGTCAGCCTCCCGAGTGAAATCTCCGGGACCGTCCGGGTCCACATGACCCGAGCCGGCAAGCTGAAATGCTCTGCCTCCCGTTGTACTTTTCGAAAACCTGGGAACCTCCACTAGGCCAGCTCTGTTAAATTGAGGGGATCTCCTGGGACTTGCAATATGGGAGTACCAGCTCTTCAAGATATGATGGTTCTCAGTGGTTAGAGCTTTATTGGCTAAAAGATGGACTTTACATTCTATGCTACATTGAACTTGAAGCCAGTGAAGAGATGCTAGTAATAGGGTGTTGTAATCTCTCCTGTTGATTCTTGTTGATCAGAGCATCATGGATGCACATATGAATCTTACCTTTGAAGTGGTTCACGGACGTTGCCTCAGTACTGGTTTTGAGTGACTTTTCTGGTGAAAATCAGCCACCCAAGTGGGCTAGTGGCGCAATGGATAACGCGTCTGACTACGGATCAGGAGATTCCAGGTTCGACTCCTGGCTAGCTCGAAAAAACCTTTAGGGAATTTCACACGTGACAACTCTGGTGCTCCAGATTGCCCCTCATCTTGAAGTGCATGGACCCCAAAACAACAGTGTTGTCTTGCACATGTTGACACCGTACAACATTTCATCACAATGCGATTGTTTTGTTTGGGACAACAACACGATTGCTGTGCAATGGCCCCCAAAATCCCGTTGAAGCCAAAACATCTGAGCAGAGTTGACAAGGAAAGCAGGCTACTGCCCATTTCTTTCAAAAAATTCACAGCAATACTGAGTAAAGGATAACTCTTCCAAATGCACACACAGGTCACCCCACCTCTGCTCAATGCTCCTTGCATCGTCAAGCTGCAGAAACAGCATATCCACCCGATTTTGGAGGTTTCTTAAAGTCCAAATCCAAAGGTCAAACATTTCAAGTCATCCAGAAATCTCACTGGCTTGTTTGATCTCCGCTGTCCACAAGATCTAGAAGTCTCGTTCTGCGACAACTCCAAAGTTTCAACAGCCTCCCCGGCACAGTGTCTGACTTGTGTTACTTTGAATTCCAGGAACAACAATGCGTGCAGTCAAAAATACTCAAGCGGAGTTGACACTTAACGTCACGGACACAGCACTGGCTGAAGTAGCTCAAAGGCCAATCAGCAAATCACATGACAGAACTGACAATGGATTTCATGGAGACATGGTCCAGCTGAAGGTGATGGCCAGCACTGTCAGCAAAGATAAGCTTAGACACTGAAAGCACCACTCATCACTGTGGCCGTGATCGTATAGAGGTCAGTACTCTGCGTTGTGGCCGCAGCAACCCCGGTTCGAGTCCGGGTCACGGCAGTCGTTAGTCAAGTCTTCCGGCGGGCGTCGCTCCTTTGCTTGATCCGTCCTTCACATGTGGATGGCGTGACTCCACACAGTGCTCCCCTTCTCTCGAACTCTGCTGTGAGGAAGATTGATCTTCTGTCGAGTTTCACCTTCAGTGGCATCCTTTTAAACATGCACCATCCATTTCAAAGTGAACTGGAACGAGCTCTCTGTGCTTTTCAGCAAATTGTGGATCACTGAATGTCCGACTCTTCAATTCAGCTTCATTTCAATCGCGCCAGACCACCAACCTCTGGGATCCTGGAGGGAGACCGGGGGTGGAGGGTGCGACAGAGACTACAGGTGGTGAGACTTCATAGACCAGAAGGACACGGGTGAAGGACACCTAGTAGAGAAACACGTTGAGTGTGAAAGCAAAGTTGAGAAGCTCAGTGTATAGGTCCCCCAGCAGTCTTGACCTCGAGCAACTTCACTAAGAAAATGGTGCAGGGAGGCCTAAACCAGCCCCAACTGTCAGCTTTACTGAATGGAAAGATCTTAAGCCCAGCCTTGAAAGTACAGACTGTGTCAGCCTCCCGAGTGAAATCTCCGGGACCGTCCGGGTCCACATGACCCGAGCCGGCAAGCTGAAATGCTCTGCCTCCCGTTGTACTTTTCGAAAACCTGGGAACCTCCACTAGGCCAGCTCTGTTAAATTGAGGGGATCTCCTGGGACTTGCAATATGGGAGTACCAGCTCTTCAAGATATGATGGTTCTCAGTGGTTAGAGCTTTATTGGCTAAAAGATGGACTTTACATTCTATGCTACATTGAACTTGAAGCCAGTGAAGAGATGCTAGTAATAGGGTGTTGTAATCTCTCCTGTTGATTCTTGTTGATCAGAGCATCATGGATGCACATATGAATCTTACCTTTGAAGTGGTTCACGGACGTTGCCTCAGTACTGGTTTTGAGTGACTTTTCTGGTGAAAATCAGCCACCCAAGTGGGCTAGTGGCGCAATGGATAACGCGTCTGACTACGGATCAGGAGATTCCAGGTTCGACTCCTGGCTAGCTCGAAAAAACCTTTAGGGAATTTCACACGTGACAACTCTGGTGCTCCAGATTGCCCCTCATCTTGAAGTGCATGGACCCCAAAACAACAGTGTTGTCTTGCACATGTTGACACCGTACAACATTTCATCACAATGCGATTGTTTTGTTTGGGACAACAACACGATTGCTGTGCAATGGCCCCCAAAATCCCGTTGAAGCCAAAACATCTGAGCAGAGTTGACAAGGAAAGCAGGCTACTGCCCATTTCTTTCAAAAAATTCACAGCAATACTGAGTAAAGGATAACTCTTCCAAATGCACACACAGGTCACCCCACCTCTGCTCAATGCTCCTTGCATCGTCAAGCTGCAGAAACAGCATATCCACCCGATTTTGGAGGTTTCTTAAAGTCCAAATCCAAAGGTCAAACATTTCAAGTCATCCAGAAATCTCACTGGCTTGTTTGATCTCCGCTGTCCACAAGATCTAGAAGTCTCGTTCTGCGACAACTCCAAAGTTTCAACAGCCTCCCCGGCACAGTGTCTGACTTGTGTTACTTTGAATTCCAGGAACAACAATGCGTGCAGTCAAAAATACTCAAGCGGAGTTGACACTTAACGTCACGGACACAGCACTGGCTGAAGTAGCTCAAAGGCCAATCAGCAAATCACATGACAGAACTGACAATGGATTTCATGGAGACATGGTCCAGCTGAAGGTGATGGCCAGCACTGTCAGCAAAGATAAGCTTAGACACTGAAAGCACCACTCATCACTGTGGCCGTGATCGTATAGAGGTCAGTACTCTGTGTTGTGGCCGCAGCAACTCCGGTTCACGGCAGTCGTTAGTCAAGTCTTCCGGCGGGCGTCACTCCTTTGCTTGATCCGTCCTTCACATGTGGATGGCGTGACTCCACACAGTGCTCCCCTTCTCTCGAACTCTGCTGTGAGGAAGATTGATCTTCTGTCGAGTTTCACCTTCAGTGGCATCCTTTTAAACATGCACCATCCATTTCAAAGTGAACTGGAACGAGCTCTCTGTGCTTTTCAGCAAATTGTGGATCACTGAATGTCCGACTCTTCAATTCAGCTTCATTTCAATCGCGCCAGACCACCAACCTCTGGGATCCTGGAGGGAGACCGGGGGTGGAGGGTGCAACAGAGACTACAGGTGGTGAGACTTCATAGACCAGAAGGACACGGGTGAAGGACACCTAGTAGAGAAACACGTTGAGTGTGAAAGCAAAGTTGAGAAGCTCAGTGTATAGGTCCCCCAGCAGTCTTGACCTCGAGCAACTTCACTAAGAAAATGGTGCAGGGAGGCCTAAACCAGCCCCAACTGTCAGCTTTACTGAATGGAAAGATCTTAAGCCCAGCCTTGAAAGTACAGACTGTGTCAGCCTCCCGAGTGAAATCTCCGGGACCGTCCGGGTCCACATGACCCGAGCCGGCAAGCTGAAATGCTCTGCCTCCCGTTGTACTTTTCGAAAACCTGGGAACCTCCACTAGGCCAGCTCTGTTAAATTGAGGGGATCTCCTGGGACTTGCAATATGGGAGTACCAGCTCTTCAAGATATGATGGTTCTCAGTGGTTAGAGCTTTATTGGCTAAAAGATGGACTTTACATTCTATGCTACATTGAACGTGAAGCCAGTGAAGAGATGCTAGTAATAGGGTGTTGTAATCTCTCCTGTTGATTCTTGTTGATCAGAGCATCATGGATGCACATATGAATCTTACCTTTGAAGTGGTTCACGGACGTTGCCTCAGTACTGGTTTTGAGTGACTTTTCTGGTGAAAATCAGCCACCCAAGTGGGCTAGTGGCACAATGGATAACGCGTCTGACTACGGATCAGGAGATTCCAGGTTCGACTCCTGGCTAGCTCGAAAAAACCTTTAGGGAATTTCACACGTGACAACTCTGGTGCTCCAGATTGCCCCTCATCTTGAAGTGCATGGACCCCAAAACAACAGTGTTGTCTTGCACATGTTGACACCGTACAACATTTCATCACAATGCGATTGTTTTGTTTGGGACAACAACACGATTGCTGTGCAATGGCCCCCAAAATCCCGTTGAAGCCAAAACATCGGAGCAGAGTTGACAAGGAAAGCAGGCTACTGCCCATTTCTTTCAAAAAATTCACAGCAATACTGAGTAAAGGATAACTCTTCCAAATGCACACACAGGTCACCCCACCTCTGCTCAATGCTCCTTGCATCGTCAAGCTGCAGAAACAGCATATCCACCCGATTTTGGAGGTTTCTTAAAGTCCAAATCCAAAGGTCAAACATTTCAAGTCATCCAGAAATCTCACTGGCTTGTTTGATCTCCGCTGTCCACAAGATCTAGAAGTCTCGTTCTGCGACAACTCCAAAGTTTCAACAGCCTCCCCGGCACAGTGTCTGACTTGTGTTACTTTGAATTCCAGGAACAACAATGCGTGCAGTCAAAAATACTCAAGCGGAGTTGACACTTAACGTCACGGACACAGCACTGGCTGAAGTAGCTCAAAGGCCAATCAGCAAATCACATGACAGAACTGACAATGGATTTCATGGAGACATGGTCCAGCTGAAGGTGATGGCCAGCACTGTCAGCAAAGATAAGCTTAGACACTGAAAGCACCACTCATCACTGTGGCCGTGATCGTATAGAGGTCAGTACTCTGCGTTGTGGCCGCAGCAACTCCGGTTCACGGCAGTCGTTAGTCAAGTCTTCCGGCGGGCGTCACTCCTTTGCTTGATCCGTCCTTCACATGTGGATGGCGTGACTCCACACAGTGCTCCCCTTCTCTCGAACTCTGCTGTGAGGAAGATTGATCTTCTGTCGAGTTTCACCTTCAGTGGCATCCTTTTAAACATGCACCATCCATTTCAAAGTGAACTGGAACGAGCTCTCTGTGCTTTTCAGCAAATTGTGGATCACTGAATGTCCGACTCTTCAATTCAGCTTCATTTCAATCGCGCCAGACCACCAACCTCTGGGATCCTGGAGGGAGACCGGGGGTGGAGGGTGCAACAGAGACTACAGGTGGTGAGACTTCATAGACCAGAAGGACACGGGTGAAGGACACCTAGTAGAGAAACACGTTGAGTGTGAAAGCAAAGTTGAGAAGCTCAGTGTATAGGTCCCCCAGCAGTCTTGACCTCGAGCAACTTCACTAAGAAAATGGTGCAGGGAGGCCTAAACCAGCCCCAACTGTCAGCTTTACTGAATGGAAAGATCTTAAGCCCAGCCTTGAAAGTACAGACTGTGTCAGCCTCCCGAGTGAAATCTCCGGGACCGTCCGGGTCCACATGACCCGAGCCGGCAAGCTGAAATGCTTTGCCTCCCGTTGTACTTTTCGAAAACCTGGGAACCTCCACTAGGCCAGCTCTGTTAAATTGAGGGGATCTCCTGGGACTTGCAATATGGGAGTACCAGCTCTTCAAGATATGATGGTTCTCAGTGGTTAGAGCTTTATTGGCTAAAAGATGGACTTTACATTCTATGCTACATTGAACGTGAAGCCAGTGAAGAGATGCTAGTAATAGGGTGTTGTAATCTCTCCTGTTGATTCTTGTTGATCAGAGCATCATGGATGCACATATGAATCTTACCTTTGAAGTGGTTCACGGACGTTGCCTCAGTACTGGTTTTGAGTGACTTTTCTGGTGAAAATCAGCCACCCAAGTGGGCTAGTGGCGCAATGGATAACGCGTCTGACTACGGATCAGGAGATTCCAGGTTCGACTCCTGGCTAGCTCGAAAAAACCTTTAGGGAATTTCACACGTGACAACTCTGGTGCTCCAGATTGCCCCTCATCTTGAAGTGCATGGACCCCAAAACAACAGTGTTGTCTTGCACATGTTGACACCGTACAACATTTCATCACAATGCGATTGTTTTGTTTGGGACAACAACACGATTGCTGTGCAATGGCCCCCAAAATCCCGTTGAAGCCAAAACATCTGAGCAGAGTTGACAAGGAAAGCAGGCTACTGCCCATTTCTTTCAAAAAATTCACAGCAATACTGAGTAAAGGATAACTCTTCCAAATGCACACACAGGTCACCCCACCTCTGCTCAATGCTCCTTGCATCGTCAAGCTGCAGAAACAGCATATCCACCCGATTTTGGAGGTTTCTTAAAGTCCAAATCCAAAGGTCAAACATTTCAAGTCATCCAGAAATCTCACTGGCTTGTTTGATCTCCGCTGTCCACAAGATCTAGAAGTCTCGTTCTGCGACAACTCCAAAGTTTCAACAGCCTCCCCGGCACAGTGTCTGACTTGTGTTACTTTGAATTCCAGGAACAACAATGCGTGCAGTCAAAAATACTCAAGCGGAGTTGACACTTAACGTCACGGACACAGCACTGGCTGAAGTAGCTCAAAGGCCAATCAGCAAATCACATGACAGAACTGACAATGGATTTCATGGAGACATGGTCCAGCTGAAGGTGATGGCCAGCACTGTCAGCAAAGATAAGCTTAGACACTGAAAGCACCACTCATCACTGTGGCCGTGATCGTATAGAGGTCAGTACTCTGCGTTGTGGCCGCAGCAACTCCGGTTCACGGCAGTCGTTAGTCAAGTCTTCCGGCGGGCGTCACTCCTTTGCTTGATCCGTCCTTCACATGTGGATGGCGTGACTCCACACAGTGCTCCCCTTCTCTCGAACTCTGCTGTGAGGAAGATTGATCTTCTGTCGAGTTTCACCTTCAGTGGCATCCTTTTAAACATGCACCATCCATTTCAAAGTGAACTGGAACGAGCTCTCTGTGCTTTTCAGCAAATTGTGGATCACTGAATGTCCGACTCTTCAATTCAGCTTCATTTCAATCGCGCCAGACCACCAACCTCTGGGATCCTGGAGGGAGACCGGGGGTGGAGGGTGCGACAGAGACTACAGGTGGTGAGACTTCATAGACCAGAAGGACACGGGTGAAGGACACCTAGTAGAGAAACACGTTGAGTGTGAAAGCAAAGTTGAGAAGCTCAGTGTATAGGTCCCCCAGCAGTCTTGACCTCGAGCAACTTCACTAAGAAAATGGTGCAGGGAGGCCTAAACCAGCCCCAACTGTCAGCTTTACTGAATGGAAAGATCTTAAGCCCAGCCTTGAAAGTACAGACTGTGTCAGCCTCCCGAGTGAAATCTCCGGGACCGTCCGGGTCCACATGACCCGAGCCGGCAAGCTGAAATGCTCTGCCTCCCGTTGTACTTTTCGAAAACCTGGGAACCTCCACTAGGCCAGCTCTGTTAAATTGAGGGGATCTCCTGGGACTTGCAATATGGGAGTACCAGCTCTTCAAGATATGATGGTTCTCAGTGGTTAGAGCTTTATTGGCTAAAAGATGGACTTTACATTCTATGCTACATTGAACTTGAAGCCAGTGAAGAGATGCTAGTAATAGGGTGTTGTAATCTCTCCTGTTGATTCTTGTTGATCAGAGCATCATGGATGCACATATGAATCTTACCTTTGAAGTGGTTCACGGACGTTGCCTCAGTACTGGTTTTGAGTGACTTTTCTGGTGAAAATCAGCCACCCAAGTGGGCTAGTGGCGCAATGGATAACGCGTCTGACTACGGATCAGGAGATTCCAGGTTCGACTCCTGGCTAGCTCGAAAAAACCTTTAGGGAATTTCACACGTGACAACTCTGGTGCTCCAGATTGCCCCTCATCTTGAAGTGCATGGACCCCAAAACAACAGTGTTGTCTTGCACATGTTGACACCGTACAACATTTCATCACAATGCGATTGTTTTGTTTGGGACAACAACACGATTGCTGTGCAATGGCCCCCAAAATCCCGTTGAAGCCAAAACATCTGAGCAGAGTTGACAAGGAAAGCAGGCTACTGCCCATTTCTTTCAAAAAATTCACAGCAATACTGAGTAAAGGATAACTCTTCCAAATGCACACACAGGTCACCCCACCTCTGCTCAATGCTCCTTGCATCGTCAAGCTGCAGAAACAGCATATCCACCCGATTTTGGAGGTTTCTTAAAGTCCAAATCCAAAGGTCAAACATTTCAAGTCATCCAGAAATCTCACTGGCTTGTTTGATCTCCGCTGTCCACAAGATCTAGAAGTCTCGTTCTGCGACAACTCCAAAGTTTCAACAGCCTCCCCGGCACAGTGTCTGACTTGTGTTACTTTGAATTCCAGGAACAACAATGCGTGCAGTCAAAAATACTCAAGCGGAGTTGACACTTAACGTCACGGACACAGCACTGGCTGAAGTAGCTCAAAGGCCAATCAGCAAATCACATGACAGAACTGACAATGGATTTCATGGAGACATGGTCCAGCTGAAGGTGATGGCCAGCACTGTCAGCAAAGATAAGCTTAGACACTGAAAGCACCACTCATCACTGTGGCCGTGATCGTATAGAGGTCAGTACTCTGCGTTGTGGCCGCAGCAACTCCGGTTCACGGCAGTCGTTAGTCAAGTCTTCCGGCGGGCGTCACTCCTTTGCTTGATCCGTCCTTCACATGTGGATGGCGTGACTCCACACAGTGCTCCCCTTCTCTCGAACTCTGCTGTGAGGAAGATTGATCTTCTGTCGAGTTTCACCTTCAGTGGCATCCTTTTAAACATGCACCATCCATTTCAAAGTGAACTGGAACGAGCTCTCTGTGCTTTTCAGCAAATTGTGGATCACTGAATGTCCGACTCTTCAATTCAGCTTCATTTCAATCGCGCCAGACCACCAACCTCTGGGATCCTGGAGGGAGACCGGGGGTGGAGGGTGCGACAGAGACTACAGGTGGTGAGACTTCATAGACCAGAAGGACACGGGTGAAGGACACCTAGTAGAGAAACACGTTGAGTGTGAAAGCAAAGTTGAGAAGCTCAGTGTATAGGTCCCCCAGCAGTCTTGACCTCGAGCAACTTCACTAAGAAAATGGTGCAGGGAGGCCTAAACCAGCCCCAACTGTCAGCTTTACTGAATGGAAAGATCTTAAGCCCAGCCTTGAAAGTACAGACTGTGTCAGCCTCCCGAGTGAAATCTCCGGGACCGTCCGGGTCCACATGACCCGAGCCGGCAAGCTGAAATGCTCTGCCTCCCGTTGTACTTTTCGAAAACCTGGGAACCTCCACTAGGCCAGCTCTGTTAAATTGAGGGGATCTCCTGGGACTTGCAATATGGGAGTACCAGCTCTTCAAGATATGATGGTTCTCAGTGGTTAGAGCTTTATTGGCTAAAAGATGGACTTTACATTCTATGCTACATTGAACTTGAAGCCAGTGAAGAGATGCTAGTAATAGGGTGTTGTAATCTCTCCTGTTGATTCTTGTTGATCAGAGCATCATGGATGCACATATGAATCTTACCTTTGAAGTGGTTCACGGACGTTGCCTCAGTACTGGTTTTGAGTGACTTTTCTGGTGAAAATCAGCCACCCAAGTGGGCTAGTGGCGCAATGGATAACGCGTCTGACTACGGATCAGGAGATTCCAGGTTCGACTCCTGGCTAGCTCGAAAAAACCTTTAGGGAATTTCACACGTGACAACTCTGGTGCTCCAGATTGCCCCTCATCTTGAAGTGCATGGACCCCAAAACAACAGTGTTGTCTTGCACATGTTGACACCGTACAACATTTCATCACAATGCGATTGTTTTGTTTGGGACAACAACACGATTGCTGTGCAATGGCCCCCAAAATCCCGTTGAAGCCAAAACATCTGAGCAGAGTTGACAAGGAAAGCAGGCTACTGCCCATTTCTTTCAAAAAATTCACAGCAATACTGAGTAAAGGATAACTCTTCCAAATGCACACACAGGTCACCCCACCTCTGCTCAATGCTCCTTGCATCGTCAAGCTGCAGAAACAGCATATCCACCCGATTTTGGAGGTTTCTTAAAGTCCAAATCCAAAGGTCAAACATTTCAAGTCATCCAGAAATCTCACTGGCTTGTTTGATCTCCGCTGTCCACAAGATCTAGAAGTCTCGTTCTGCGACAACTCCAAAGTTTCAACAGCCTCCCCGGCACAGTGTCTGACTTGTGTTACTTTGAATTCCAGGAACAACAATGCGTGCAGTCAAAAATACTCAAGCAGAGTTGACACTTAACGTCACGGACACAGCACTGGCTGAAGTAGCTCAAAGGCCAATCAGCAAATCGCATGACAGAACTGACAATGGATTTCATGGAGACATGGTCCAGCTGAAGGTGATGGCCAGCACTGTCAGCAAAGATAAGCTTAGACACTGAAAGCACCACTCATCACTGTGGCCGTGATCGTATAGAGGTCAGTACTCTGCGTTGTGGCCGCAGCAACCCCGGTTCGAGTCCGGGTCACGGCAGTCGTTAGTCAAGTCTTCCGGCGGGCGTCGCTCCTTTGCTTGATCCGTCCTTCACATGTGGATGGCGTGACTCCACACAGTGCTCCCCTTCTCTCGAACTCTGCTGTGAGGAAGATTGATCTTCTGTCGAGTTTCACCTTCAGTGGCATCCTTTTAAACATGCACCATCCATTTCAAAGTGAACTGGAACGAGCTCTCTGTGCTTTTCAGCAAATTGTGGATCACTGAATGTCCGACTCTTCAATTCAGCTTCATTTCAATCGCGCCAGACCACCAACCTCTGGGATCCTGGAGGGAGACCGGGGGTGGAGGGTGCGACAGAGACTACAGGTGGTGAGACTTCATAGACCAGAAGGACACGGGTGAAGGACACCTAGTAGAGAAACACGTTGAGTGTGAAAGCAAAGTTGAGAAGCTCAGTGTATAGGTCCCCCAGCAGTCTTGACCTCGAGCAACTTCACTAAGAAAATGGTGCAGGGAGGCCTAAACCAGCCCCAACTGTCAGCTTTACTGAATGGAAAGATCTTAAGCCCAGCCTTGAAAGTACAGACTGTGTCAGCCTCCCGAGTGAAATCTCCGGGACCGTCCGGGTCCACATGACCCGAGCCGGCAAGCTGAAATGCTCTGCCTCCCGTTGTACTTTTCGAAAACCTGGGAACCTCCACTAGGCCAGCTCTGTTAAATTGAGGGGATCTCCTGGGACTTGCAATATGGGAGTACCAGCTCTTCAAGATATGATGGTTCTCAGTGGTTAGAGCTTTATTGGCTAAAAGATGGACTTTACATTCTATGCTACATTGAACGTGAAGCCAGTGAAGAGATGCTAGTAATAGGGTGTTGTAATCTCTCCTGTTGATTCTTGTTGATCAGAGCATCATGGATGCACATATGAATCTTACCTTTGAAGTGGTTCACGGACGTTGCCTCAGTACTGGTTTTGAGTGACTTTTCTGGTGAAAATCAGCCACCCAAGTGGGCTAGTGGCGCAATGGATAACGCGTCTGACTACGGATCAGGAGATTCCAGGTTCGACTCCTGGCTAGCTCGAAAAAACCTTTAGGGAATTTCACACGTGACAACGCTGGTGCTCCAGATTGCCCCTCATCTTGAAGTGCATGGACCCCAAAACAACAGTGTTGTCTTGCACATGTTGACACCGTACAACATTTCATCACAATGCGATTGTTTTGTTTGGGACAACAACACGATTGCTGTGCAATGGCCCCCAAAATCCCGTTGAAGCCAAAACATCTGAGCAGAGTTGACAAGGAAAGCAGGCTACTGCCCATTTCTTTCAAAAAATTCACAGCAATACTGAGTAAAGGATAACTCTTCCAAATGCACACACAGGTCACCCCACCTCTGCTCAATGCTCCTTGCATCGTCAAGCTGCAGAAACAGCATATCCACCCGATTTTGGAGGTTTCTTAAAGTCCAAATCCAAAGGTCAAACATTTCAAGTCATCCAGAAATCTCACTGGCTTGTTTGATCTCCGCTGTCCACAAGATCTAGAAGTCTCGTTCTGCGACAACTCCAAAGTTTCAACAGCCTCCCCGGCACAGTGTCTGACTTGTGTTACTTTGAATTCCAGGAACAACAATGCGTGCAGTCAAAAATACTCAAGCGGAGTTGACACTTAACGTCACGGACACAGCACTGGCTGAAGTAGCTCAAAGGCCAATCAGCAAATCACATGACAGAACTGACAATGGATTTCATGGAGACATGGTCCAGCTGAAGGTGATGGCCAGCACTGTCAGCAAAGATAAGCTTAGACACTGAAAGCACCACTCATCACTGTGGCCGTGATCGTATAGAGGTCAGTACTCTGCGTTGTGGCCGCAGCAACCCCGGTTCGAGTCCGGGTCACGGCAGTCGTTAGTCAAGTCTTCCGGCGGGCGTCGCTCCTTTGCTTGATCCGTCCTTCACATGTGGATGGCGTGACTCCACACAGTGCTCCCCTTCTCTCGAACTCTGCTGTGAGGAAGATTGATCTTCTGTCGAGTTTCACCTTCAGTGGCATCCTTTTAAACATGCACCATCCATTTCAAAGTGAACTGGAACGAGCTCTCTGTGCTTTTCAGCAAATTGTGGATCACTGAATGTCCGACTCTTCAATTCAGCTTCATTTCAATCGCGCCAGACCACCAACCTCTGGGATCCTGGAGGGAGACCGGGGGTGGAGGGTGCGACAGAGACTACAGGTGGTGAGACTTCATAGACCAGAAGGACACGGGTGAAGGACACCTAGTAGAGAAACACGTTGAGTGTGAAAGCAAAGTTGAGAAGCTCAGTGTATAGGTCCCCCAGCAGTCTTGACCTCGAGCAACTTCACTAAGAAAATGGTGCAGGGAGGCCTAAACCAGCCCCAACTGTCAGCTTTACTGAATGGAAAGATCTTAAGCCCAGCCTTGAAAGTACAGACTGTGTCAGCCTCCCGAGTGAAATCTCCGGGACCGTCCGGGTCCACATGACCCGAGCCGGCAAGCTGAAATGCTCTGCCTCCCGTTGTACTTTTCGAAAACCTGGGAACCTCCACTAGGCCAGCTCTGTTAAATTGAGGGGATCTCCTGGGACTTGCAATATGGGAGTACCAGCTCTTCAAGATATGATGGTTCTCAGTGGTTAGAGCTTTATTGGCTAAAAGATGGACTTTACATTCTATGCTACATTGAACTTGAAGCCAGTGAAGAGATGCTAGTAATAGGGTGTTGTAATCTCTCCTGTTGATTCTTGTTGATCAGAGCATCATGGATGCACATATGAATCTTACCTTTGAAGTGGTTCACGGACGTTGCCTCAGTACTGGTTTTGAGTGACTTTTCTGGTGAAAATCAGCCACCCAAGTGGGCTAGTGGCGCAATGGATAACGCGTCTGACTACGGATCAGGAGATTCCAGGTTCAACTCCTGGCTAGCTCGAAAAAACCTTTAGGGAATTTCACACGTGACAACTCTGGTGCTCCAGATTGCCCCTCATCTTGAAGTGCATGGACCCCAAAACAACAGTGTTGTCTTGCACATGTTGACACCGTACAACATTTCATCACAATGCGATTGTTTTGTTTGGGACAACAACACGATTGCTGTGCAATGGCCCCCAAAATCCCGTTGAAGCCAAAACATCTGAGCAGAGTTGACAAGGAAAGCAGGCTACTGCCCATTTCTTTCAAAAAATTCACAGCAATACTGAGTAAAGGATAACTCTTCCAAATGCACACACAGGTCACCCCACCTCTGCTCAATGCTCCTTGCATCGTCAAGCTGCAGAAACAGCATATCCACCCGATTTTGGAGGTTTCTTAAAGTCCAAATCCAAAGGTCAAACATTTCAAGTCATCCAGAAATCTCACTGGCTTGTTTGATCTCCGCTGTCCACAAGATCTAGAAGTCTCGTTCTGCGACAACTCCAAAGTTTCAACAGCCTCCCCGGCACAGTGTCTGACTTGTGTTACTTTGAATTCCAGGAACAACAATGCGTGCAGTCAAAAATACTCAAGCGGAGTTGACACTTAACGTCACGGACACAGCACTGGCTGAAGTAGCTCAAAGGCCAATCAGCAAATCGCATGACAGAACTGACAATGGATTTCATGGAGACATGGTCCAGCTGAAGGTGATGGCCAGCACTGTCAGCAAAGATAAGCTTAGACACTGAAAGCACCACTCATCACTGTGGCCGTGATTGTATAGAGGTCAGTACTCTGCGTTGTGGCCGCAGCAACCACGGTTCGAGTCCGGGTCACGGCAGTCGTTAGTCAAGTCTTCCGGCGGGCGTCACTCCTTTGCTTGATCCGTCCTTCACATGTGGATGGCGTGACTCCACACAGTGCTCCCCTTCTCTCGAACTCTGCTGTGAGGAAGATTGATCTTCTGTCGAGTTTCACCTTCAGTGGCATCCTTTTAAACATGCACCATCCATTTCAAAGTGAACTGGAACGAGCTCTCTGTGCTTTTCAGCAAATTGTGGATCACTGAATGTCCGACTCTTCAATTCAGCTTCATTTCAATCGCGCCAGACCACCAACCTCTGGGATCCTGGAGGGAGACCGGGGGTGGAGGGTGCGACAGAGACTTCATAGACCAGAAGGACACGGGTGAAGGACACCTAGTAGAGAAACACGTTGAGTGTGAAAGCAAAGTTGAGAAGCTCAGTGTATAGGTCCCCCAGCAGTCTTGACCTCGAGCAACTTCACTAAGAAAATGGTGCAGGGAGGCCTAAACCAGCCCCAACTGTCAGCTTTACTGAATGGAAAGATCTTAAGCCCAGCCTTGAAAGTACAGACTGTGTCAGCCTCCCGAGTGAAATCTCCGGGACCGTCCGGGTCCACATGACCCGAGCCGGCAAGCTGAAATGCTCTGCCTCCCGTTGTACTTTTCGAAAACCTGGGAACCTCCACTAGGCCAGCTCTGTTAAATTGAGGGGATCTCCTGGGACTTGCAACATGGGAGTACCAGCTCTTCAAGATATGACGGTTCTCAGTGGTTAGAGCTTTATTGGCTAAAAGATGGACTTTACATTCTATGCTACATTGAACTTGAAGCCAGTGAAGAGATGCTAGTAATAGGGTGTTGTAATCTCTCCTGTTGATTCTTGTTGATCAGAGCATCATGGATGCACATATGAATCTTACCTTTGAAGTGGTTCACAGACGTTGCCTCAGTACTGGTTTTGAGTGACTTTTCTGGTGAAAATCAGCCACCCAAGTGGGCTATGGCCGCACCTTGCAGTAAATGGCCTGCCAAATTAAGTCCTAACAGTTCCTAACAAGTCCTAACAACTCCTAACAAAGTCCTAACACTTCCTACCCAAGTCCTAACACATCAAAGAGATTCCGAACAAGGTCCTAACGGTGGGGCAAAGGAGCCAATCAGCTTCTGATTAGTGACGGCTGTCGTCCAATCGGATGGCGAGCTGCTGTTTGACTGACAGCTCACTGGTCCAATCAGAAGTGCAGATTGGTGCAACCAGACGCGCTGACGGAACCGCTGCAGCACTGTCAACAACTCTGCACGGAAGATTTATTTCATTCACGACGTCAGAAGTAAGTACTGAAATGAATATAAACGTGTTTCAAAGTGTATTTTTTTAAGTGGTAGTCTGTTTATGTGTGTGGATAAGTCAGTAGTCTGTACGTGTGCTGGTTCAAGTGTGTTTTCTTTTATCACTTCTACTAAGTGTCTATATATAGTTACTGGCGATATGTGATCCTGTTAAAACATCCAAAACAATGTTATGATGTATAAACGGAAGAACTACTGCTGATGTCTTTGAGCTTTAATGTTTATATTCCCCAATGTATTGCAATATATTGGAAACAGCAACCATTTCTATATTTTGTAATATATTACAGTATATTTTTGCAATATATTGCAATTCCAGTCCTTTATGTGTAAATGCATTTCCTGTTGACGCTACAGATTTAATTTCCCAGTTAGAGCTAACAGAGAGATCCATCAGTTTTCTTGTTGACATTTACAGTAGGACCATGTTCCAGTGTATAAACATTCAGATGATGAATGAATGAGTGGTCAGTGATGGAGGGCCAGGACATTTACAGACTGGAACCCAGGGTCATGCTGGGAAGGAGTGCTGACCCTGTCAGCTCAGGATAACATGTATGTTTAACAGGCCAGAGACCAAGAGGCAGGAGCTGGAGCCTCCTGACTCCTGTGTTTGGTCAGCCTGTCCACAAATACGACGTTTTTGGGGGACAGATGCTCTGCAAGTGTGGACATCAGGAGGTAGGGGACATGACACTGCAGCTGGGGTCTCTGGAATGTTTCACTGGTTTCTGGTTGGACATGAGATTCCCATGAACTGGAATTTCCCAGGATATTCCCACTCTGACTTTCTCATATCATAATGTGGTGTTGCAAGGTGAATTTGTTCAGTGGAATTGTTGTCTAAAAGCAGTACAGGACCTGTGATCATGGACTCTGTAATGGATAGACAAGGGTCCAAACAGTGATTGTGCTGAGCTCAACAACAAATGAATGGATCATCATATCTGAAGACAAATCGAGCATTGGACATTTGATCATCAGTTGGTCTGGAAGACGGGTCCAGACTAGTTCCCGGCTCTCTCCTCAGCAGCCTTTAACTAGTTCAAAGTTGCTGAACAATATTGTATCAATAACCAGACTGTCAGATCATGATGGTCGCACCTCTGTTCTCTCACTCATTCTCCTGTCTTCTTCTTTTTCCAGGTGACGACTGATGGCAGGTGAGCTTGTTGCAGTGGCTCAGTCCACCAGAGAAGATCTCCTGAGTGCACCTGATGGAACTGGAGCCGATCTGCCAGAGATGCTGGAGCCGGTTCAGGAGGATGAGTATCCTGACGTGACAATACCTCCTTATTCTCTTCCAGTCTTCATTCAGGTAACGATCTGATAGCCCAGTATTAACCCATTTTAATACATTTTTACTGTAAACCTGATCTGCAGAGGGCCTCTAACTCTGTCCTCACCAGTGAGTCCTTTAGGACGTTACAGTTGAAAGTGAAGTCCTGTCAGCTCCCCATTGGAGGACTTCAGTTCCAGTGAAGCTGCTCGTATCTGACCATGAAACAAGGTGGTCTCTTGACTGTTTCTCTTAAATGAGCTGCATGAACTGTTCTTCTTTTCTTCTCATGTGACAGGACGGCCGATGTGATCTCAGAGACGTTCCCAGATGGGAGGCAGTCGATGCCTGACTCCACCAGATGATAACTGCTCTTTCTAACATGGAAATAGCAGAAATCCTGAGGCTGTGCTCCTGTCTGGATCCCATCAACAAGCTCCTCAGCAGGTCCTCCTGGAACCCTGAGAAGACCAGCTGGCCAGGGCCTGCAGATCCTCTATCAAGACCAGCAGCTCTGCTCCAGGCCAGCAAGCAGTGAGAGGTGTCTGCCGAGAGTCTGCTTCTAATGTGTGTGTAGCTGTGTGTTCACGTGTAACTTACACCACTTGATGGTGTGTGTGTCTGCATCTAATACACTACTGATATAGACATCTGGATGTGTTTGTACATGTGCCTGTAACATACAGGGGTGTGTTCTATGTGTAGACTTTACACACACAGTGTGTGTTACGCCTTCCTGTCTGTTCTGTTCTTGTCTAAATGATGTGTGTCTCTGACAGGATTTGATGTTTCATCCATTCAACATATTTTATTCATTTTAGGTGTTAAATCAAAGTATTATTGTGTTAAAATTGCATTTTGCAGCTTTAAAGCAAAGGCTAAAATAGCTGATAAGTGGTAACAAGTCAAAATAGTGTTGATGTGTCACTGAAAACAAACAACAAAAACACAACTCTTGTGGTGTAACAGCAACACAGCCAACCTTTGGGTGGAAGATTCCAGGTGCAAATCCTGGCAAGAGTGTGCAACTTGTTGTAATTTTTTGTAATCATAGAGGATTATCAATAATATTAATAATATTAATGGATTAACACAGCAATAAATATTTAACGGAACAATAATAGAGGAATAAGTACATTTCTGAGCTACAGCGTCTGATGATTTATGATTTTATGCTGAATTTTCTCATTTTTTTCTCCTTTTCTCTTCCCCCCTTCCCCTTTTTCCTTTTTTTTCTTTCCCCCACCGTAGCAGTCCCTTTTGCCCCATCCTTGGCCGCGCAATGGATAACGCGTCTGACTACGGATCAGGAGATTCCAGGTTCGACTCCTGGCTAGCTCGAAAAAACCTTTAGGGAATTTCACACGTGACAACTCTGGTGCTCCAGATTGCCCCTCATCTTGAAGTGCATGGACCCCAAAACAACAGTGTTGTCTTGCACATGTTGACACCGTACAACATTTCATCACAATGCGATTGTTTTGTTTGGGACAACAACACGATTGCTGTGCAATGGCCCCCAAAATCCCGTTGAAGCCAAAACATCTGAGCAGAGTTGACAAGGAAAGCAGGCTACTGCCCATTTCTTTCAAAAAATTCACAGCAATACTGAGTAAAGGATAACTCTTCCAAATGCACACACAGGTCACCCCACCTCTGCTCAATGCTCCTTGCATCGTCAAGCTGCAGAAACAGCATATCCACCCGATTTTGGAGGTTTCTTAAAGTCCAAATCCAAAGGTCAAACATTTCAAGTCATCCAGAAATCTCACTGGCTTGTTTGATCTCCGCTGTCCACAAGATCTAGAAGTCTCGTTCTGCGACAACTCCAAAGTTTCAACAGCCTCCCCGGCACAGTGTCTGACTTGTGTTACTTTGAATTCCAGGAACAACAATGCGTGCAGTCAAAAATACTCAAGCGGAGTTGACACTTAACGTCACGGACACAGCACTGGCTGAAGTAGCTCAAAGGCCAATCAGCAAATCGCATGACAGAACTGACAATGGATTTCATGGAGACATGGTCCAGCTGAAGGTGATGGCCAGCACTGTCAGCAAAGATAAGCTTAGACACTGAAAGCACCACTCATCACTGTGGCCGTGATCGTATAGAGGTCAGTACTCTGCGTTGTGGCCGCAGCAACCCCGGTTCGAGTCCGGGTCACGGCAGTCGTTAGTCAAGTCTTCCGGCGGGCGTCACTCCTTTGCTTGATCCGTCCTTCACATGTGGATGGCGTGACTCCACACAGTGCTCCCCTTCTCTCGAACTCTGCTGTGAGGAAGATTGGTCTTCTGTCGAGTTTCACCTTCAGTGGCATCCTTTTAAACATGCACCATCCATTTCAAAGTGAACTGGAACGAGCTCTCTGTGCTTTTCAGCAAATTGTGGATCACTGAATGTCCGACTCTTCAATTCAGCTTCATTTCAATCGCGCCAGACCACCAACCTCTGGGATCCTGGAGGGAGACCGGGGGTGGAGGGTGCGACAGAGACTACAGGTGGTGAGACTTCATAGACCAGAAGGACACGGGTGAAGGACACCTAGTAGAGAAACACGTTGAGTGTGAAAGCAAAGTTGAGAAGCTCAGTGTATAGGTCCCCCAGCAGTCTTGACCTCGAGCAACTTCACTAAGAAAATGGTGCAGGGAGGCCTAAACCAGCCCCAACTGTCAGCTTTACTGAATGGAAAGATCTTAAGCCCAGCCTTGAAAGTACAGACTGTGTCAGCCTCCCGAGTGAAATCTCCGGGACCGTCCGGGTCCACATGACCCGAGCCGGCAAGCTGAAATGCTCTGCCTCCCGTTGTACTTTTCGAAAACCTGGGAACCTCCACTAGGCCAGCTCTGTTAAATTGAGGGGATCTCCTGGGACTTGCAATATGGGAGTACCAGCTCTTCAAGATATGATGGTTCTCAGTGGTTAGAGCTTTATTGGCTAAAAGATGGACTTTACATTCTATGCTACATTGAACTTGAAGCCAGTGAAGAGATGCTAGTAATAGGGTGTTGTAATCTCTCCTGTTGATTCTTGTTGATCAGAGCATCATGGATGCACATATGAATCTTACCTTTGAAGTGGTTCACGGACGTTGCCTCAGTACTGGTTTTGAGTGACTTTTCTGGTGAAAATCAGCCACCCAAGTGGGCTAGTGGCGCAATGGATAACGCGTCTGACTACGGATCAGGAGATTCCAGGTTCGACTCCTGGCTAGCTCAAAAAAACCTTTAGGGAATTTCACACGTGACAACTCTGGTGCTCCAGATTGCCCCTCATCTTGAAGTGCATGGACCCCAAAACAACAGTGTTGTCTTGCACATGTTGACACCGTACAACATTTCATCACAATGCGATTGTTTTGTTTGGGACAACAACACGATTGCTGTGCAATGGCCCCCAAAATCCCGTTGAAGCCAAAACATCTGAGCAGAGTTGACAAGGAAAGCAGGCTACTGCCCATTTCTTTCAAAAAATTCACAGCAATACTGAGTAAAGGATAACTCTTCCAAATGCACACACAGGTCACCCCACCTCTGCTCAATGCTCCTTGCATCGTCAAGCTGCAGAAACAGCATATCCACCCGATTTTGGAGGTTTCTTAAAGTCCAAATCCAAAGGTCAAACATTTCAAGTCATCCAGAAATCTCACTGGCTTGTTTGATCTCCGCTGTCCACAAGATCTAGAAGTCTCGTTCTGCGACAACTCCAAAGTTTCAACAGCCTCCCCGGCACAGTGTCTGACTTGTGTTACTTTGAATTCCAGGAACAACAATGCGTGCAGTCAAAAATACTCAAGCGGAGTTGACACTTAACGTCACGGACACAGCACTGGCTGAAGTAGCTCAAAGGCCAATCAGCAAATCGCATGACAGAACTGACAATGGATTTCATGGAGACATGGTCCAGCTGAAGGTGATGGCCAGCACTGTCAGCAAAGATAAGCTTAGACACTGAAAGCACCACTCATCACTGTGGCCGTGATCGTATAGAGGTCAGTACTCTGCGTTGTGGCCGCAGCAACCCCGGTTCGAGTCCGGGTCACGGCAGTCGTTAGTCAAGTCTTCCGGCGGGCGTCACTCCTTTGCTTGATCCGTCCTTCACATGTGGATGGCGTGACTCCACACAGTGCTCCCCTTCTCTCGAACTCTGCTGTGAGGAAGATTGATCTTCTGTCGAGTTTCACCTTCAGTGGCATCCTTTTAAACATGCACCATCCATTTCAAAGTGAACTGGAACGAGCTCTCTGTGCTTTTCAGCAAATTGTGGATCACTGAATGTCCGACTCTTCAATTCAGCTTCATTTCAATCGCGCCAGACCACCAACCTCTGGGATCCTGGAGGGAGACCGGGGGTGGAGGGTGCGACAGAGACTACAGGTGGTGAGACTTCATAGACCAGAAGGACACGGGTGAAGGACACCTAGTAGAGAAACACGTTGAGTGTGAAAGCAAAGTTGAGAAGCTCAGTGTATAGGTCCCCCAGCAGTCTTGACCTCGAGCAACTTCACTAAGAAAATGGTGCAGGGAGGCCTAAACCAGCCCCAACTGTCAGCTTTACTGAATGGAAAGATCTTAAGCCCAGCCTTGAAAGTACAGACTGTGTCAGCCTCCCGAGTGAAATCTCCGGGACCGTCCGGGTCCACATGACCCGAGCCGGCAAGCTGAAATGCTCTGCCTCCCGTTGTACTTTTCGAAAACCTGGGAACCTCCACTAGGCCAGCTCTGTTAAATTGAGGGGATCTCCTGGGACTTGCAACATGGGAGTACCAGCTCTTCAAGATATGACGGTTCTCAGTGGTTAGAGCTTTATTGGCTAAAAGATGGACTTTACATTCTATGCTACATTGAACTTGAAGCCAGTGAAGAGATGCTAGTAATAGGGTGTTGTAATCTCTCCTGTTGATTCTTGTTGATCAGAGCATCATGGATGCACATATGAATCTTACCTTTGAAGTGGTTCACAGACGTTGCCTCAGTACTGGTTTTGAGTGACTTTTCTGGTGAAAATCAGCCACCCAAGTGGGCTAGTGGCGCAATGGATAACGCGTCTGACTACGGATCAGGAGATTCCAGGTTCGACTCCTGGCTAGCTCGAAAAAACCTTTAGGGAATTTCACACGTGACAACTCTGGTGCTCCAGATTGCCCCTCATCTTGAAGTGCATGGACCCCAAAACAACAGTGTTGTCTTGCACATGTTGACACCGTACAACATTTCATCACAATGCGATTGTTTTGTTTGGGACAACAACACGATTGCTGTGCAATGGCCCCCAAAATCCCGTTGAAGCCAAAACATCTGAGCAGAGTTGACAAGGAAAGCAGGCTACTGCCCATTTCTTTCAAAAAATTCACAGCAATACTGAGTAAAGGATAACTCTTCCAAATGCACACACAGGTCACCCCACCTCTGCTCAATGCTCCTTGCATCGTCAAGCTGCAGAAACAGCATATCCACCCGATTTTGGAGGTTTCTTAAAGTCCAAATCCAAAGGTCAAACATTTCAAGTCATCCAGAAATCTCACTGGCTTGTTTGATCTCCGCTGTCCACAAGATCTAGAAGTCTCGTTCTGCGACAACTCCAAAGTTTCAACAGCCTCCCCGGCACAGTGTCTGACTTGTGTTACTTTGAATTCCAGGAACAACAATGCGTGCAGTCAAAAATACTCAAGCGGAGTTGACACTTAACGTCACGGACACAGCACTGGCTGAAGTAGCTCAAAGGCCAATCAGCAAATCGCATGACAGAACTGACAATGGATTTCATGGAGACATGGTCCAGCTGAAGGTGATGGCCAGCACTGTCAGCAAAGATAAGCTTAGACACTGAAAGCACCACTCATCACTGTGGCCGTGATCGTATAGAGGTCAGTACTCTGCGTTGTGGCCGCAGCAACCCCGGTTCGAGTCCGGGTCACGGCAGTCGTTAGTCAAGTCTTCCGGCGGGCGTCACTCCTTTGCTTGATCCGTCCTTCACATGTGGATGGCGTGACTCCACACAGTGCTCCCCTTCTCTCGAACTCTGCTGTGAGGAAGATTGGTCTTCTGTCGAGTTTCACCTTCAGTGGCATCCTTTTAAACATGCACCATCCATTTCAAAGTGAACTGGAACGAGCTCTCTGTGCTTTTCAGCAAATTGTGGATCACTGAATGTCCGACTCTTCAATTCAGCTTCATTTCAATCGCGCCAGACCACCAACCTCTGGGATCCTGGAGGGAGACCGGGGGTGGAGGGTGCGACAGAGACTACAGGTGGTGAGACTTCATAGACCAGAAGGACACGGGTGAAGGACACCTAGTAGAGAAACACGTTGAGTGTGAAAGCAAAGTTGAGAAGCTCAGTGTATAGGTCCCCCAGCAGTCTTGACCTCGAGCAACTTCACTAAGAAAATGGTGCAGGGAGGCCTAAACCAGCCCCAACTGTCAGCTTTACTGAATGGAAAGATCTTAAGCCCAGCCTTGAAAGTACAGACTGTGTCAGCCTCCCGAGTGAAATCTCCGGGACCGTCCGGGTCCACATGACCCGAGCCGGCAAGCTGAAATGCTCTGCCTCCCGTTGTACTTTTCGAAAACCTGGGAACCTCCACTAGGCCAGCTCTGTTAAATTGAGGGGATCTCCTGGGACTTGCAACATGGGAGTACCAGCTCTTCAAGATATGACGGTTCTCAGTGGTTAGAGCTTTATTGGCTAAAAGATGGACTTTACATTCTATGCTACATTGAACTTGAAGCCAGTGAAGAGATGCTAGTAATAGGGTGTTGTAATCTCTCCTGTTGATTCTTGTTGATCAGAGCATCATGGATGCACATATGAATCTTACCTTTGAAGTGGTTCACGGACGTTGCCTCAGTACTGGTTTTGAGTGACTTTTCTGGTGAAAATCAGCCACCCAAGTGGGCTAGTGGCGCAATGGATAACGCGTCTGACTACGGATCAGGAGATTCCAGGTTCGACTCCTGGCTAGCTCAAAAAAACCTTTAGGGAATTTCACACGTGACAACTCTGGTGCTCCAGATTGCCCCTCATCTTGAAGTGCATGGACCCCAAAACAACAGTGTTGTCTTGCACATGTTGACACCGTACAACATTTCATCACAATGCGATTGTTTTGTTTGGGACAACAACACGATTGCTGTGCAATGGCCCCCAAAATCCCGTTGAAGCCAAAACATCTGAGCAGAGTTGACAAGGAAAGCAGGCTACTGCCCATTTCTTTCAAAAAATTCACAGCAATACTGAGTAAAGGATAACTCTTCCAAATGCACACACAGGTCACCCCACCTCTGCTCAATGCTCCTTGCATCGTCAAGCTGCAGAAACAGCATATCCACCCGATTTTGGAGGTTTCTTAAAGTCCAAATCCAAAGGTCAAACATTTCAAGTCATCCAGAAATCTCACTGGCTTGTTTGATCTCCGCTGTCCACAAGATCTAGAAGTCTCGTTCTGCGACAACTCCAAAGTTTCAACAGCCTCCCCGGCACAGTGTCTGACTTGTGTTACTTTGAATTCCAGGAACAACAATGCGTGCAGTCAAAAATACTCAAGCGGAGTTGACACTTAACGTCACGGACACAGCACTGGCTGAAGTAGCTCAAAGGCCAATCAGCAAATCGCATGACAGAACTGACAATGGATTTCATGGAGACATGGTCCAGCTGAAGGTGATGGCCAGCACTGTCAGCAAAGATAAGCTTAGACACTGAAAGCACCACTCATCACTGTGGCCGTGATCGTATAGAGGTCAGTACTCTGCGTTGTGGCCGCAGCAACCCCGGTTCGAGTCCGGGTCACGGCAGTCGTTAGTCAAGTCTTCCGGCGGGCGTCACTCCTTTGCTTGATCCGTCCTTCACATGTGGATGGCGTGACTCCACACAGTGCTCCCCTTCTCTCGAACTCTGCTGTGAGGAAGATTGATCTTCTGTCGAGTTTCACCTTCAGTGGCATCCTTTTAAACATGCACCATCCATTTCAAAGTGAACTGGAACGAGCTCTCTGTGCTTTTCAGCAAATTGTGGATCACTGAATGTCCGACTCTTCAATTCAGCTTCATTTCAATCGCGCCAGACCACCAACCTCTGGGATCCTGGAGGGAGACCGGGGGTGGAGGGTGCGACAGAGACTACAGGTGGTGAGACTTCATAGACCAGAAGGACACGGGTGAAGGACACCTAGTAGAGAAACACGTTGAGTGTGAAAGCAAAGTTGAGAAGCTCAGTGTATAGGTCCCCCAGCAGTCTTGACCTCGAGCAACTTCACTAAGAAAATGGTGCAGGGAGGCCTAAACCAGCCCCAACTGTCAGCTTTACTGAATGGAAAGATCTTAAGCCCAGCCTTGAAAGTACAGACTGTGTCAGCCTCCCGAGTGAAATCTCCGGGACCGTCCGGGTCCACATGACCCGAGCCGGCAAGCTGAAATGCTCTGCCTCCCGTTGTACTTTTCGAAAACCTGGGAACCTCCACTAGGCCAGCTCTGTTAAATTGAGGGGATCTCCTGGGACTTGCAACATGGGAGTACCAGCTCTTCAAGATATGACGGTTCTCAGTGGTTAGAGCTTTATTGGCTAAAAGATGGACTTTACATTCTATGCTACATTGAACTTGAAGCCAGTGAAGAGATGCTAGTAATAGGGTGTTGTAATCTCTCCTGTTGATTCTTGTTGATCAGAGCATCATGGATGCACATATGAATCTTACCTTTGAAGTGGTTCACGGACGTTGCCTCAGTACTGGTTTTGAGTGACTTTTCTGGTGAAAATCAGCCACCCAAGTGGGCTAGTGGCGCAATGGATAACGCGTCTGACTACGGATCAGGAGATTCCAGGTTCGACTCCTGGCTAGCTCGAAAAAACCTTTAGGGAATTTCACACGTGACAACTCTGGTGCTCCAGATTGCCCCTCATCTTGAAGTGCATGGACCCCAAAACAACAGTGTTGTCTTGCACATGTTGACACCGTACAACATTTCATCACAATGCGATTGTTTTGTTTGGGACAACAACACGATTGCTGTGCAATGGCCCCCAAAATCCCGTTGAAGCCAAAACATCTGAGCAGAGTTGACAAGGAAAGCAGGCTACTGCCCATTTCTTTCAAAAAATTCACAGCAATACTGAGTAAAGGATAACTCTTCCAAATGCACACACAGGTCACCCCACCTCTGCTCAATGCTCCTTGCATCGTCAAGCTGCAGAAACAGCATATCCACCCGATTTTGGAGGTTTCTTAAAGTCCAAATCCAAAGGTCAAACATTTCAAGTCATCCAGAAATCTCACTGGCTTGTTTGATCTCCGCTGTCCACAAGATCTAGAAGTCTCGTTCTGCGACAACTCCAAAGTTTCAACAGCCTCCCCGGCACAGTGTCTGACTTGTGTTACTTTGAATTCCAGGAACAACAATGCGTGCAGTCAAAAATACTCAAGCGGAGTTGACACTTAACGTCACGGACACAGCACTGGCTGAAGTAGCTCAAAGGCCAATCAGCAAATCACATGACAGAACTGACAATGGATTTCATGGAGACATGGTCCAGCTGAAGGTGATGGCCAGCACTGTCAGCAAAGATAAGCTTAGACACTGAAAGCACCACTCATCACTGTGGCCGTGATCGTATAGAGGTCAGTACTCTGCGTTGTGGCCGCAGCAACCCCGGTTCGAGTCCGGGTCACGGCAGTCGTTAGTCAAGTCTTCCGGCGGGCGTCACTCCTTTGCTTGATCCGTCCTTCACATGTGGATGGCGTGACTCCACACAGTGCTCCCCTTCTCTCGAACTCTGCTGTGAGGAAGATTGGTCTTCTGTCGAGTTTCACCTTCAGTGGCATCCTTTTAAACATGCACCATCCATTTCAAAGTGAACTGGAACGAGCTCTCTGTGCTTTTCAGCAAATTGTGGATCACTGAATGTCCGACTCTTCAATTCAGCTTCATTTCAATCGCGCCAGACCACCAACCTCTGGGATCCTGGAGGGAGACCGGGGGTGGAGGGTGCGACAGAGACTACAGGTGGTGAGACTTCATAGACCAGAAGGACACGGGTGAAGGACACCTAGTAGAGAAACACGTTGAGTGTGAAAGCAAAGTTGAGAAGCTCAGTGTATAGGTCCCCCAGCAGTCTTGACCTCGAGCAACTTCACTAAGAAAATGGTGCAGGGAGGCCTAAACCAGCCCCAACTGTCAGCTTTACTGAATGGAAAGATCTTAAGCCCAGCCTTGAAAGTACAGACTGTGTCAGCCTCCCGAGTGAAATCTCCGGGACCGTCCGGGTCCACATGACCCGAGCCGGCAAGCTGAAATGCTCTGCCTCCCGTTGTACTTTTCGAAAACCTGGGAACCTCCACTAGGCCAGCTCTGTTAAATTGAGGGGATCTCCTGGGACTTGCAACATGGGAGTACCAGCTCTTCAAGATATGACGGTTCTCAGTGGTTAGAGCTTTATTGGCTAAAAGATGGACTTTACATTCTATGCTACATTGAACTTGAAGCCAGTGAAGAGATGCTAGTAATAGGGTGTTGTAATCTCTCCTGTTGATTCTTGTTGATCAGAGCATCATGGATGCACATATGAATCTTACCTTTGAAGTGGTTCACGGACGTTGCCTCAGTACTGGTTTTGAGTGACTTTTCTGGTGAAAATCAGCCACCCAAGTGGGCTAGTGGCGCAATGGATAACGCGTCTGACTACGGATCAGGAGATTCCAGGTTCGACTCCTGGCTAGCTCGAAAAAACCTTTAGGGAATTTCACACGTGACAACTCTGGTGCTCCAGATTGCCCCTCATCTTGAAGTGCATGGACCCCAAAACAACAGTGTTGTCTTGCACATGTTGACACCGTACAACATTTCATCACAATGCGATTGTTTTGTTTGGGACAACAACACGATTGCTGTGCAATGGCCCCCAAAATCCCGTTGAAGCCAAAACATCTGAGCAGAGTTGACAAGGAAAGCAGGCTACTGCCCATTTCTTTCAAAAAATTCACAGCAATACTGAGTAAAGGATAACTCTTCCAAATGCACACACAGGTCACCCCACCTCTGCTCAATGCTCCTTGCATCGTCAAGCTGCAGAAACAGCATATCCACCCGATTTTGGAGGTTTCTTAAAGTCCAAATCCAAAGGTCAAACATTTCAAGTCATCCAGAAATCTCACTGGCTTGTTTGATCTCCGCTGTCCACAAGATCTAGAAGTCTCGTTCTGCGACAACTCCAAAGTTTCAACAGCCTCCCCGGCACAGTGTCTGACTTGTGTTACTTTGAATTCCAGGAACAACAATGCGTGCAGTCAAAAATACTCAAGCGGAGTTGACACTTAACGTCACGGACACAGCACTGGCTGAAGTAGCTCAAAGGCCAATCAGCAAATCACATGACAGAACTGACAATGGATTTCATGGAGACATGGTCCAGCTGAAGGTGATGGCCAGCACTGTCAGCAAAGATAAGCTTAGACACTGAAAGCACCACTCATCACTGTGGCCGTGATCGTATAGAGGTCAGTACTCTGCGTTGTGGCCGCAGCAACCCCGGTTCGAGTCCGGGTCACGGCAGTCGTTAGTCAAGTCTTCCGGCGGGCGTTGAAAGCCCTGAAAGTACAGACTGTGTCAGCCTCCCGAGTGAAATCTCCGGGACCGTCCGGGTCCACATGACCCGAGCCGGCAAGCTGAAGTGCTCCGCTTCCCTTTGCACTTTTCGAAAACCTGGGAAGTTCAGATCCACATGAACAAGGAAAAGCCCCCGTGGAAAGTCTCGGGTTCGAGTCCAGGTCATGGGAGCTTGATTGACTGTCAAACAGACTGTCATATGTATGCACTGCATGATAGAAACAGTCTCTGCAACCTTCACGTTGGTGCCATATTTATTCTATTTGGCTTTTGAGAGAACGCCTTTCTCAACAGAGGGTTAGTTATGGGATGGACGACGTGTCTGACTACAGGTCAGGGGTTGTCAGGCACCTTAACTGTACAGCTGATCATTTAGAGATATATAGATATATTCACATTTCGCATTTTTGTAGTATGTGTCCAGCCATGAACCAGCCCCCATTTTTTTGTACATATCACCATTATCAAATATTTGCTTTAATGAATCCAACCAAAAAGGGAAGCTCAGGAAAGTGTGTTATGCTTGACTCCATCCAGGAAACGGATCCAAAGCAACATCAAAGCTTGAAGTCTGGGTTCCAACAGGTTGTGTAAGAAAGCAGCATCATAAATTCACCAAAGGTTCAGCGACATTAGTATGGGGGCAAATACATAATTGGAGGGAACATTCCCTTCACATCAAGAGAAACCTTGGCTGCAACCGGAGACCTTCTCCCTGACTTCCTGAACTCACAATAATGAGGGGCACTGTCGGCCGAGCGTGGGGACTCACATGAGCCAGTTGGGGAGGGTAAAGAGATGGACGGAAAAATTAATATTCTCACTCCGGAAAGCAGATTCATTAAGCTCCATTTTCTGACTGCTCATGAGTATTCAGCTCCATCATGGAGCCTTTTCTCACAGTGGTATGAACTTCCTCCCTCTGGTTTCACGCTGTGCCTGTTCAGTTTAGTGTTTGACTCAGCTTGGGTGAATATGGACTAATGGAGAGCGAAATCCGCCTTCATTGATGTCACTTTCCAATATTTAAACACATCTGGATAATACAGTGGAGTTTGTATTTTACTTTACTGGGTAAAATTGTATTGTATTATTGATTTTCCAAGTTAAAAACATCTTTCTCTTTTATCATACTGGACTTTTCTGAAGTAAATGTTTTCAAAGTAGAGGCAATAAAACTGAACAACGCTAAATTAGAACAATGGCCACATTCAACAGAAGTCTCTGAAATAAAATCAAATTACTGCAGGGACAAACAACAGAATCAGAAACAAACAGGTGAGACTGAACAGTAAAATAAATATGCTCATAAAAAGAGAGAAAAGTCATTGGAGAGAGGTTAATCGGTTCTGTCAGTGCAGATCAGAAACAGGTGCTGCTGATTATTTTGGTTACATTGGTTTAAAGACCGGAGTTCACAAGACTATCCTCTGTATCCATTATAAAAACATCAACTGCTACTCCTCCCACTTTAACACTGAATTCTGCCTCATCCTCACATTTAAACTACAAAAAGCAAACTTTATTCCTTGTATTCAGATGCATGTGGTCAGAATTATACGGACAACTGCTCCCAGTTAGAAAAAAGTGACAGCACAAGGATCTAAATGGAACAGCATTAATCGAACTCTACCGACATGACCAGGAAAAAACAAGCTATGACTAGACAGGGTTTGCTGAGTCAGCAGAGAAGGTGACCTTTCACCCCAGTGTCTGGTGATCTGCTCCCAGCCCCGGACCGTCTCTTTAACTGATCTGGGAAAGACGCTGAAGCCAGGATGGTCCAGTAGTGTGTGTGCATGCTGCATGGCAGCGGTCTCTGTGTGAATGTGGCAGTTTAAAACCCACCACACATGACCAGGGCGGAGCGTTCGCTCCCCGACAGCGGAATAACAAGACGTCTGCTTCAGCCGCCCAGGCGGCCGCTCCTCCCTGGACGTGGCTGCACGGAACACAAAGATAGCTTCCACCTGGTCGGAACCAGAACCCAGACTGGAGTGTTCACCTGAGACTTCATCAAACAGACATCATGAACTCGTCTGAACGTCGACGTGCACGGCTTCATCTGCATGCAGCGTGCGGAGAGCAGAGCGCCACACTGGTCCACAGAGCCGCGAATGCCCATCTCACATCATCAGTCACACAGCGGGCTCAAAACATAAACACAATCCATCACAGCGTGGCGCCCGGCGCAGAGTGGTCAGTGACTGATGAATGGAGCGGGGAGTCGGTTATCAGCGAGCCACGCCGCACGCCGGAGCGTTTCCACCGGCGGCACTGGGAAGTCTCACCTGGCTGCTCATTGTTTGCCCTGATCGATTTTCACCATGAGGCGTCCTCCGGGCCTTCGCTGCACCTAAGCCTTATCGCTCCACAAACCTTAAACACAAATTCCACACACGCACACAGCAGGTCGTTTTCCTACGGGCTCCTGTCACCGTCAGGCGGCGGCGTGACTCCCGGCTGACCTGCTTACCGCTGCTCTGATAAACTTTGGAGTGTTTTTCTCTATTAAGTTTCATTTTACTGAGAAATCGTTTCTTCACAATGTAGATGTTGCATTATCTGAAGGCAGTTTTGAAAGTTAAAATTCCCAGAGCTCTATAAGTGAATTTCTGTTACACATCGTCCCACCACTGGCTCATCCACTCCAAGAGACAGGAAAAGACCACAATTTGTGTATGAATATTTTAGTGCTGTCAATTTTAATCGCGATTAATCCATTGAGGTCTGCCAATTGGGTCAAAGAAAAGAACTAGAGGACAATAGTGTTTTTTCCTGACATTGGGACTGATTTATGAGGATTAGATTCTTCATTGCAATTAATCTCAACTTTGAAAAAGTTAATTGTTGACAGTTCTCTATGAATTAATCACGATTAATTGCGATCAATGCAATTAAATTGTGATCAATGCGATTAAAACTGACAGCACTAGAATATTTCACATTTCAATATTTGCTGAAGGAGACAAAACAGTTTTGTGTTCAAAGTCCAGCCCCTGACACCCTGAACTGATTAAAGCTTGATACACGAGATGAATGGATGGAGGAAGTGCACATATTGTTCCAATGTAATGTACAAAATAACGCCAATGGAAATGGCAACCAAAAAAACATCAGGTCCTGATTCATTTTGTTTACATGATGGAGCGTAAAATAACAACCGACGGCAGGAACGTCAGAATTGAGAGACCATGTGCAACATTGGGGGATGGCTGTGGCTCAGCTGGGAGGACGGAGTGTTTGGCAGACCCGACGTGGGTGGCTTGATCACGATCTCGCCACATTCTGTCTGTGGATATAAGTGTTTCTGTGCTGAACCCTCGATTGCTCCGAATGGCGCGCAGGCACCTTGCGGGGCAGCCAGCGCCATTGATTGATCACACTGAGGCTGCGACTCAGACAGAGAAATGCACTGAAAAAGTGAATTTACCATTTTGTCACAAGCTTGTAAATCATTGTTACCAGCGGGAACTCATTGAGGAAAATCTGTTCACATTCCTGCTACTGCTGGTTCAATCAGAGTTTTTTCCACAGTGCCACGATTCCTCAGCTGAAACTCCTGTGTTGGTCTAAATTGATGAGAAGCCATCGAATAGCTTCTGGATTTAATAACAGCATCCATACTTCCAAATTTTAAATGTTATATTTCACAGGACGCTGGAAGAAATATCCCTCCTTCCTTTGCCGAGGAGGTCGTGGTTCTTTAATGTCTGCTGTGATATGCTGTGTGCTGGCCTGTTTACTTTTATGGCGACAGACTAAGAGGCGCACAAGTCAAAAGACTCGACAAGCTGATCAGGAAGACGGGTGAAGGTGGAATATGTGGCGTCAGGTTCAGACCCGAGGATCATGCTGTCGTTCCACGATGTTCTGATGAAGCACAGGAGCATCTTCAGCCAGCAGCTCATCACTCCTAAATGTAGTACAGCGCCAAGGAAGTATAGGCTGTCTGCGCCTAAAGGACTTTCTTAACCCAGTCTGTGTGTCACACACTCAATAAACATAGTTATCAGTGCATGGAAAGGAAAAAAAATATTGTGATAAACTGCTAAAGCACTAAAATAACAACCTAGATCTCAATCAGTGAAATATTCCAGATGAAAGTCTTTTTTCATTCCGTAATGGAACAGTGAGAACAAAAATGATCGCTGTAGATCAAAGTTGGAAGCTGGCTTCCACAGGCCCTCCTGCCACCGCCACGGAGTCTGTTCCTGACCGTGTGAGCAGAAGCGTGCATGCTGGTGTCCTGCTGGAGGAAATCCTGCTCTACCAGTGCTCCTCCTGGGTCGCTGTCTTCCTTCACCCCCCTCCACGCCTCCTGGCCTCCTCCTGGCTCTGGACACACTCCTGCGATTCACATTGATTCAAATTGATTCACAACCAGTGCTGCTTCCAAGCGCGACAGGTTAATTAGAGGTATGATGACTCTGCACTATGATATGTTGTTTAAGCTTTCCCTTCATTCTTTTGAGCAGTGCGTTTTTATTTATTTTTTTTAATTATTCCTCTTTTACACAGAAGACTTATTGAAAGTATTTTCCCCTGGGCTGATTGAAATATTCTGACTCTAATTTAACAGTCCTGTGAGAGCAGTTATACCAGACCAAACCTGAGTGAACCCAGCTTGGAATACCTGTTTCTCAGTGGGAAAATTCTTAATGCCAAAAAACTGATGTAACTTTAACAGGTTCTAATAGGTTTTTTCCTCCCCGAAGACATTTTTAAATGTCACCATAGGAAATAATTATAACAGAATAATAAAAATGAATTATGTCTGTTTTCTAAAATAGCTCCTTTCGTAGGTCATGTCTCACTGTCACGACTTACTGATACTTTTTAAGAGCTGGAGAGAGATTACAGTCAGGACCTGAGTCCGGTGGCGCGCAGCCCTCCATCACTGCCTGACCAAAACAAGACGTGGTCAACATGACTGAACATGAAGGTTGGCTTCCTCCAACTCATCTCCCTCCTCATCTCCACACCTGTGACAGGTGCTTCCTGTCCTCTGCTGTAGTGCTGTTGAGCCATGCCGTGCAGCCCTGGTAGAGAGTTCTCCCTCGGTTCTCCTGTAAAGTGTCTGAGGAACGTCCTCTGCTGAGCCCTCTTCACCAGCCTGGAGCTATTCAGCTTGTTCTACTGTATTATTTATAGTAATGTTTAACAGTAGGAGATTAAATGGTTTTTATCAAAGTACACTTTTCCATATTCTAGGTAGTATTTTCCTGTTAATGGGCACCGGAAGTCAGAATATACCTGTACCAGAGAGGACAAGGTGCAGTCCATCACAGGGAGTGGATGGATGGAAGGATGGATGGATGATTGATGGAAGGATGGATGGAAGGATGGATGGATGGACAAATGGATGATTGATGAATCGATGGATGATTGATGGATGGCTGGACAAATTGATGGATGAATGGAAGAATGGATGGATGGATGATATAGAAGGAGGGACGAACAGATGTACTATCAATGGATGGATGGATGGATGGATGAATATATGAATGGATGAATGGATGAATGATTGATAGCTGGATGGATGGATGATGGATGTATGATGGATGGATGGATGGATGGATGGATGAATGGATAGATGGATGGATGTATGATGGATGATGGATGGATGGATGGATGGATGAATCTTTCACACAATCACTTCTCACTGTACTTTGCTGTCATGATGCTCTTCAGTCTTTTTCATTGATCTGACTTCAAACCAATACAGTTCTTTTCATTTAGTCATTTCAAAACTGAAGTCAGCATTCCAGCACTGATCTTTTCAACAAAAACAATCAAGTACATGTTTAGCTAACCTGTTATTTGTCTTGTTCTTCTTTCTACCATGGCGTTATCATCCTGTTTTCACCAAAACAACAGAAGTAAGCCTTGATTGGAAAACACCACATAAGACATGTAGTCTGAAGGACTTCTTTAAAAACTGTGTTCTGCTATTTTTGTTGTGCCTCAGGAACATAAAAAAATCACTCACCATGTGTTTTCAGTCTGTGTCCACCATCAAGAACACTTTCTGATCTCCTCTCTCAAGAAAAGCTTGGTGTCTCTTTGCATTGCGCTCCACTCCCCCCTGCGGTCCAGTCCGGAGTCCTGGAGTCGTGGGAGCAGCTGTCAGCTGTGTGGTGGATAGAGGATAGAGGAGTGAGCGTGCTCGCTGTGACAGCTCGCTGATGGCCATGCTGTGGGGTCTGCCTCTCTCTCCCGCCACCGCCAGGCCCACTGTGCTGCCCGGCAGTGGTCGGAGCTCCCACCGGACGCACAGGGGCATGCTGGGCACGCTCTCTGAACCCCAGGATTCTGACAGTGTGCAAGGCTGAACAGAATAATGTCATTCTCTAGGAATATTTTGTAATTTCACTGACATCAATAGCAAGAGTTTTAAATATGGCGAATTGGCCGACTGGAAAGCAGTACAGTGCTGCCTTGTGCCTGCAGCCTCATTTATTATGAAGCAAATCTGCACGCAAGGCCCCTTAATGGCCGTTTCAAATGCCCAAGGCTAGACTTTCATGTGGTTTTTAATAGGGTTTGGTTGTTTAAATAAACCCAGCTCTCCTTTGCCCAGTCTTTTGCTGTGTTTACACCCAGGATGGATTATGGACACTGGTAGTTAACGCTGACTGATGTTCTGTCTTCACTATAATTTCATACTTGTACACATGGGATTTTAATTCACATAAATAATAGCTTTTATTTTCCTTGTTTACATGAAGCAACATAGCAGAACTTGGCTAAAATCATTTGTTTTAAACATGAGCTTTCCTTCTGTCCGTCCTCAGTGGAGGACATTCAGTGTAAATGATGGTGAATCCAGCTGACAGGTGGAGGTGAGCAGTTTATCACACAATCATGCACACACACTTTCACCAATAATGCTACAAAAAACTTGCATTTACACTGGAATCGTTGCCAGGGCTGTGTAAATTGACCCGATCAGCTCAACTGGTGTTTTTGTTGTTGTTTTCATGACAGCTGCCAAAATCTCACTGCTGGTTACTGCTGAACCTCTTTTTTTGGATATCATAAAATCATGTTGCAGATAGATTAATATGTCAAGAACATCTCCAGTCTGCTGTATTTGTTATCATTGAGTGGAAAATGTGGGGCGTCAGCAGCAGATGTCAGTAATGTGTGCAGACTGCAGTTTGTTGGCTGGACAAACACACTCCAATGACTTGGTGTCTGCCCAGGACGCTTCTTTAACATCCGGACACATTTATGTCCAGAACTCCATCCACTCCAGAGAGGAGGACAGGTGCCAAACGGATCCATGGCCCTGCCACAGTGCTGCGATGCAGACAGTTCACCGACTCTCCGAGCCGACGGTTTGGACCAGACCCGCTCGAGATCTGGGACACTTCTGTTGTATTATATGAGGTTTAATTTGACACAAATTAAAAAAATAGTGGTACACAGCAAATTGAGGGGAGTTATATTTTCGGTGTAAATGAAATCTTAGGAAAAGCAGAGTTAATTCTACTCTGACTAGAGTCAGATCAGTTATATTTAACTCCAAGTGTACAAAACGTTGGTGCCAAAACAAAGAGTCAAAGCTAAGTGTTTTCAAATCAAATCTGTCAGTGTTATTGCACTAACATCAACTCTGAACCAATTAACTCCAAACTCCAAACCTGCACATGACACTTCAGGTGTTAATTAATTGGCCCCGCCCCCCAGGGTGCCCCCACTGTGCCAGCAGCAGCTACAGCGGTCAGACACGGACTGAAGAGCTCTTGGAAATCTGCGGATTACTCCATTTTAAGTCCACATTATTCGGTAAGTAAATAAAACTTCTGACAACGTTATGTTTTGAAATGTCGTCCCCTCTCTGGCACATCATCTGTTTTTAAAGGCGCAGCCACTGCTACACTGTCCTGTCAGTGTGATGTTTCTTCGTTAGCCTCCACAGTTCGCTAAAGCTTTATGTTTGTTCTTAAAGATTGTGTCTGTTGAGATAAAGGTTTGAGACACTTTTCCTGCTGTGCTGTTTATGCAGAGAAGCAAGCTAACATGAACTGAGCGGTGTCGGGAGCTCGTTTCAGCAGTAGCTAAAGCTAAACCTCGTGGGATGAAAACCCAGCAGTCTGAACATGGTGACCGCCAACCACGAGCGAGCGCTCGGTGTCCTGAAAGCCTGGACTTTCTTGCGAATGAGTCATAGCTGATGCTAAGACCGGAGCATGATGTGTTGATGGCGCTTACTCTTTTAATCGGTCAGACGATGTCATCCACTTTATTTCATACAATTCACATTTAAAATAAGGCCTGTCTCTTAGATTCACCAAACTACATTTAAACAGAGAGAAGTGGCCTTCCGACGTTGATTTGTTAGTGGTTTTCTCCATGTATCTTCAGTTTCCATCAGAATTCGCCCTGTTATTCATGAAGTTCAAGTTACAATATAAATTAAAATGTAAGGCAGTTTTTTATTTAATTTGATTGTTGATGTACTGCCTTTTTTGTACTTTATTTGCATTCATTTTATGTGCATTTATAGTTATGAATGATTTTTACTGTAGCAACTGCAAATGTAGGTGACCTGTATAATAAAAATGAATAAATAAATAACCACAACCTCTCCATGTCTTAGGTTCTCCTCAGAAACGGATGCTGCAATATCCTCTCCCGACACGTCTTGTGTTAAGGTATATGTGCTTTAAGTGATACTGGCTCAAACTGACTATTAAGCAAACTAAATTTATCCCAATAAAAATGAACTCTACTCATCTGGTATGTTCTGCTAGCTGTACTGTGTACATGCATTTGTGTCATTCTACCTACAGCAAGGAGCCAGCCTCACGACATTCCAGGAGAAAATTGGTGCCACACAGCTCTTCCTCCTCTGCGTTGATGAGCAAAAGAGGAACATCCAAAAATTCTTCATCATTGTGGACCAGAAAGCTCTCTCATGCAGCGCTCTGACATCACTGGCTGCTTTTGGACTATTCAAAGCTCACTTTGTTTTCAGTCTCTCTTATGATGAAGCTCTCTCCAGTTTCTATAAAATCATTCAAACCATGGTCTACAACATCGTTGTTGGAAATGTACTTTGATGAATATTTTCACATGTACTGTATAGAAGAGCAAAATAATGAATATACTGTGATTTGTATTGACAGACTTTACAAAACATTTACAAGTTTACAAGAAGATTATTTTTAACTGGCCGGCAATGAGTCTGAGTCCAAATCCTGCAGATCTGATCAATAAGTGCTGAACAGGAGGGAGCAGCAGAGTGGAGCAGTGGCTGGCGCCGCCATGCAGGAGCAGATGCAGCAGGATTGGATGTCCTCCACAGCCCAGCTGGAATGAAGTGAAGGCAGAATGAATGGACGGACTCACTTTGGGAGTTTTGCTCCTAAAAGACTAAGAACCAAAGTGAAGAAACAACAATAAAGACCGAACACACAGCAGCCACGTCTGAACTTAAACACCAGCAGATTCTAAATAAATTAAACTGCTGCATCTTGTAACAATAATAATTTCATAACAGGGAATGAGTAAAGCCTCCAGTCCAGTGGCCAAATGACTCTAAACAGTCAGCCACACTCGGCGGGAAATGATCTGGTGAGTGTGTGTGAAGGGAAATGTGATTTCTGCTGGAGATAATTGCTCCTCCTGGCTTCAGCAGTGCAGACAGAAAGCAGTTGGTTTGACTCCCTGGAGTCTGTCGGGAATGCCGTTCCGTCGTCCGTCTGAAGAACAGCTCCGGGTGATTAGTTCTCCAGAATAAAGTCATAACAGCCTCAGCGCGGCGCTCAGTCGGCGAGGATTCATCAACTGGAGTGTCATTTCAGCAGCAGTCAGCTCCCTACCTCACTCTTATTCCTTCATATCGCCCAGAACGGGGGGCCGTCATGGTCACTCTGACGGTCGCCATGGTAACAGATGCTCACTATTGTTGGCAAGGTGTTTATTGCCCGCAGCGGACCATCTAATTTCTGTCAGGTCTGGACCTGTGGGTGTCAGTCACTGGCTCAGAAGCAGAGGGACAGGATCAGACCTGGCAGGCCCAATCCAGCAGGAAACAGGAAGCTGAGGGGACAAAAAGCTGTTCTCATGGTGTAACTCAGAGTGTGTCTCAGGTACACTCCAAACCAGAAAACACTTGGACTGAATGATTTATGAACTCATACTGAGAGTTAAGAGCAGTCAGATAGCACCAAGTCCTGCTTTTCATTATGAAAAATCAACATAACCTGGACGTCTTCATGGTGTGTGTGTGTGTGTGTGTGTGTGTGTGTGTGTGTGTGTGTGTGTGTGTGTGTGTGTGTGTGTGTGTGTGTGTGTGTGTGTGTGTGTGTCTCCTCGGGGCACTCTGACATTCCCGTCAGGTTAATTGGTGAATAAAGTGATGGGCGGGTGCTAAACCTAACAACCTGCTGCTGGTTCGTCTTGCAGAAACACAACAATCACGACATTAATCATCTCAAATCATGTTTGCTTTTAATCACTTCCTATTAAATGCAGTGTTTATACT